>NW_009953649.1:4266943-4272423 GCF_000747805.2 Chaetura pelagica
TTAGAATGATGGCCTGATCACGCACATTATCCACTCGCAGACTAACATCATCTAATTCAGATGTTAAGCGCTAAGAAGTGAAAGAAAATGCAAATTGTTAGCCTAGGAAAGGAAAAATTACTGAAAAAAAAAAAAAACCATGCAGCAAATCTGACTTCATTTAGAACCCAGAAGCAACTTGACAGCAACACTTCCTACCTTCACGGTTTCCTCCTTTTTGCTTGCTGACTTTTTCTCAATCTCATCCAGCAAGGCTTCAGCCTGATACAACCAAGTACTTATATGGGCAACATTTTCATCAAAAATTTCCAGCTGGCTCTGATGATTCTGTAAATGATGAAGAAAAGGTAGCAATGTGAGAAACTTAAAACAAACAAACAAACAAAAAAAAAAAACACACACAAATAACCCAACACAAAACCAAAAAACACCCACAGAAAAAACCAACACACCAAAAAAACCCTGCTGAAACCACTATTATGAGTAAAAAGGAGACCATTGGAATAAAGTCTTATGGATGCATCTTGGGAAGGAACACTGAAAATTAGATTGTACCTTTCACCTTCAGTAAGTATTTACAATAATTCAATTTTCATTCTAGATCCTTCAATATTATTGCCCCTGATTTGTAGGAAGGGAAACAGAAATGGCTGAGGTGGTTTGTCCAACCAAATACAGGCAAGTGTATAACAGCAGTATAGCTAAAAAGCAACATCTCGGCAAACAAAAAAAATCAGAAGAATTTATCCTCAAAATCAGATGGAATGTAACACATAGACAAAATAGAAAATCCATTGCTCACAAACCTTTTCATCTTCCCCACTCAACTCCTGATGTTTTTCCACAACTTTTAACATATTCTGTATGTCAGCCTCAAATTTTTCCAGGTCTGGAAAAGCTACTCTGACTTCACGGGGCTCTGACATGCCAGGAAGTCGTTCCTGTCCAACAAGCATCTGCGAAGCAAAATAGAACTTTGTTAAAGCTAAAAATTTAGTCTGAGTTTAATCCAGTTGAAGAAGTCTACCACAAACAGGCACACTAGTTTGTAGGAACATCAGATATCAGCATTAAAAAAAAATTGCAAGAGTTGCTTGATGTAACACTGAGAGTTAGCTTGGACACAAGTTGATAGGTATGACCAAGCTCCTACCTTCAAACTTCAATCTGAGCATTTTGGTCTCAAACCAAACAAAAAAAAAAAACAAAAAGAAAACCAACCAAAAACAGTCACCTTTGTTTATGGTGTTCTGTAGTTCATATAAATATGTAGTGAAATATTTACACTTTTCTAACACAGTTATTTGTAAATTTTCCCTTATAACTCAAGTCATCACCTGCTACTCAGGTAAAAAAAGCAGCTGGTCTAAAATCAGTCTGTCCAGTTTTCCCATATAGGTATCTAGACTTAAGGAGAGAATCGAAAGCAGCGCTGTTCTCACACATAACGATCTATTCCCAAAAGCTATTTGCATCACTTTGGCACAGACTTCCCCTGAGTGTGTTTTGGGACTCACTCATTCTCACCTTGGCACTTTTGATGTGCTGAGAGACCTTCTCAAAGTTGCGTTTCAGCTCAGCCAGTTTGGGTTCAACAAGCTCCCGGCAGGCCACCCCCCGGCCGTTCATTAGAATGATGGCCTGATCACGCACATTATCCACTCGCAGACTAACATCATCTAATTCAGATGTTAAGCGCTAAGAAGTGAAAGAAAATGCAAATTGTTAGCCTAGGAAAGGAAAAATTACTGAAAAAAAAAAAAAACCATGCAGCAAATCTGACTTCATTTAGAACCCAGAAGCAACTTGACAGCAACACTTCCTACCTTCACGGTTTCCTCCTTTTTGCTTGCTGACTTTTTCTCAATCTCATCCAGCAAGGCTTCAGCCTGATACAACCAAGTACTTATATGGGCAACATTTTCATCAAAAATTTCCAGCTGGCTCTGATGATTCTGTAAATGATGAAGAAAAGGTAGCAATGTGAGAAACTTAAAACAAACAAACAAACAAAAAAAAAAAACACACACAAATAACCCAACACAAAACCAAAAAACACCCACAGAAAAAACCAACACACCAAAAAAACCCTGCTGAAACCACTATTATGAGTAAAAAGGAGACCATTGGAATAAAGTCTTATGGATGCATCTTGGGAAGGAACACTGAAAATTAGATTGTACCTTTCACCTTCAGTAAGTATTTACAATAATTCAATTTTCATTCTAGATCCTTCAATATTATTGCCCCTGATTTGTAGGAAGGGAAACAGAAATGGCTGAGGTGGTTTGTCCAACCAAATACAGGCAAGTGTATAACAGCAGTATAGCTAAAAAGCAACATCTCGGCAAACAAAAAAAAACCCACAATGTTTTCAATTATCACTACTATACAAGTAACAGATAGTCCTGGGGCTGTTCATAATAATGAGAGAAAACATGCCCTATCAAAAAAAAAATGACAACTGCGTGAAAAAAAAAAAACCCACAATGTTTTCAATTATCACTAGCAGATACAATAGTACACATTATGTGCAGTTGTTGTTGGGTTGTTTAGTGTTTTCTTGGGGATTTTTTAATTGAAAAAGGATTAAACCAAAACCTACAGAATTAAAATAGTTACGTTTGGATATTTTATTGTTTACATTGAAATATTTCTTCTTCTTAAGACAGCACATTATAGGCGTTAATTAAGTCTGCTTTCATATGTAGTCAGAAATTGTAACATTAGGTGTCACAGACATAAAATGCATTATTCTGTGTGACAAAGCAAAGCTATCAATTCAGAGAAGTTCCATCCTGCTTAAGCACATAGCTTCTTACCCAAAATAAAGTACAGTTTAGATGTGATCTTTCAGACTAAAAAAACAAGAGAGGGGAGAAAGGAGAGAGAAGGCCTATGATTGCTCTATCAGCATCAAGGAACATATTTTCACCTAGTGAACAGAGTCACAAGGGAAACATCACCAGACTAATACAATTTAGAAGGTTTTTAGTTTGGATCATCCTCACAGGATTTACAAACAAGGGTAAACTAGCTGACTGCTCCAACCATGGACATCATCAGATTATGAAACAAACTGTGTGACCTATGCAGGCACTGGACAGGATACAGAGGGCTCACCATCTAGCTATTCACCAGTTTCCACAACTTCAGCCCATATCAGGGGCTTCTGAAGGTGGATTGTCATCACTAGCTGAATAACACTTTATCTGAAAACATCAGTCTAATACTAGCATCAACTGTAGACTGCTTCATGATTGTTTCATTGTGGTTTTAGGCTGTATAATACTCTCAGTCTTCCATTTACTCAGCCAAACAGTCACTGTTGGCCTCAACTCAGAGTTGGCATATTCTTAAACACTGGCACTTACGGGCTGCCCGAAAGAGCAATTAGGCTAACAGAGGGCCCCAAGTGCTTTGCTGAACACCGCTAGGAAGTTATCAGTTGTCCATTAGACAGTTATCATCTCAAGGAAATCTATTGACACAAAACCCCTTTGTTCGTGCTGAAAGCTGAATGAGGTTTCTTTCAGGCTGAACCAAGTGCAGCACATACAGCAGCTTCATGGAAACCAATCTCTTTGGGGTAGTTCCTTTTGTTTTCTATTTATATTAATAAATTTATGACCTTACAGAGAGTTACACAGAAAGCAGAAGATCCAACTGCTGTACTCTAATTAACCCATTACAAAACAAACAACACTTCCAGAACCTGGTGGTTTTTTACCCCTCTCATTTTAATGTGGCAGTTAATGTTACTGTACCAGTTAATGACCAAACTCACTAGCAGTTTTATGAATGCTTGTATGCCCCATAACCCACTCAGTCTATATGCAATTGCAGATGCCCCCTTTCAGGCTAGTTCAGGAAGTTACCCCTATGTGCTAGGGTAGAAAGAATTAGATTAAGACAAGCTGACACAAAAGGCTAGCAATATTGGTGTTGTAAAACAGAAGGTGATAAAATATTACTAAAGAAAATATACAAACAAGGAGCTAAATTTGTAAATAAAGATAAAATATTTAAAATTAAATGTGATGGCAACATCTGGAGGCTTGGGGGGCTGGTGCTGCATGGACATAACGAGATTAAACCAACAGATATGTGAAAGGTGTTCACTAAGAGTATGTTCAATTTTCCACAGAAAAGAAGAATTAGACCACAGAGACTAGGGAGAGTAAAAACAGTTCTATCCCTGACACCTGGAGACAGAGGAAGGCAAAAGAAAAATTTAAACCTACAGTATTATTCTCTACAACTAAGCAGGTTATTCCCACTCAGTCAGGTTAACTGCCTTAGATATTTACATATTTTCATTACAAATCCAGATTCTGCATTTTCATCTCCTGCCCACTGAACAATAGTCACTACTACCAAGTACATGGTACCAATGTCTATCAGTATATCTAAAACACTTGCAATACAGTTTCCCACCTTCCTCATTGTACGTAACCCCATGACACACCTCTTCATCTACAGAGTAGCCAGATACCCATATTCTGCATTCTAAATCCATGAGGCACCAGGAAAGCTTCACATCAGAGAAGTCAGACAAGTAGAAAATTCAACTGCTCCCAGGGTGTGGAGGAAGAACCGTTCCAAATGTTTGACACACATGCAGCTTACCAACAAGGTGTCACACCAGTCCTCTGTCCAGGTTCGAACTCTGCTCCAGCCAGCGTTAAGGACACACAGCTTCTCCTCCAAGGAAGCCTCACTCCCTTCTACCAGAGCCTGGAGTGCAGTGCAGCTTTCTGTAATGCTCTTCAGATCAGCTTTCCTCCTCTCCAGTTCCCTCAGCACATTCTGAAACAAGAGGAGTCATTAACACTACACACTCCTCTCAGGGGCAAGGGAGTCAGATTTTTACCTCCACAGGAAACAAAAAGTATCACAGATTATCTTCACTTGAGCAGAATCAAACCAAGTAGAATCCCCTTCTGTTAAAACTCACTCTCTGTAGATAGTGATCTCCTTTTGAGAGAGAGGGAGGAGAAAGCAAGAGCAAAATGCATGTAAGCATGCCAAATAACTATTCTTGAGACCTTTTTGTTTTGTTGTTTTATAATATATTTACAGTCTGTTTTCATGACATAGATAAAGCAAAAGCATCTCATCACACGACAGGCAATTTTAAAAGTCTCTTTTCTGCACTGTCATGCACCACAGAGAAAGCAATTTTCAAGAAACGCTTTGGATTTCTCTGTATCTTTTCCTATTAAAAGTATTACTACAATTTGCAACAATGAGAAAAGTTGGTTGGTCAAGGCTGGATGTTTTTTCTGAGAACCAGCACTACTCATTACTGCATACATTCAATTCACTTGCTCCATATTACAGAAGCCCTATTTTTACATTACCTATACATAGATAAGTACATATATATCTTTATCTCTAATATTTTTCCCAAGTCATCTCTGACTTTAAATAGATTTTTTAAACCTATGAAAATTTTAAAAAATCATCTTTGAAAGAGT
>NW_009953649.1:4272517-4276840 GCF_000747805.2 Chaetura pelagica
AAGAGTGTATCCTGACATACCAGTCAAGTAGTATGTCATCTCTTGAATAGCAGTATATGGTTTCTATGTGGAAAACGGCACCTATTGTTACACATCACCAATTATTATTGATAACATGTGGCTACTCAGAAAGCTCTTTGGTGTCAGTGTACAGTGTGTGGAAGAATGTAGTTAATCATAACTAGTGTCTGAAGCTCCCTGAATATCTCATTATCTATATTTTACCATAACTTATTATCTTATAGACAGAAACAAATACTCAAGTTACTACATTCTAAAACTGCCTCTGGAAAACCTTAAGACAGAAAGGACAATTTCACATGTAACATAAAGTGCTTGTCCTCCTGGTGGTGTAGCTTGTTTGGAAGGAAATCTCAGGGATACTGCCACAGCAGAAGTGTGGTGCCAGTAATTGCTAAACCAGAGTGAAATGGGTGAAAATAGGTTATATATAGATGTTTTTTCTAATTTTGTAAACTTTCAAGTTTTAAGATTGCACACAGACCTAGTCCAAACAGTAAAAGGTGACAGAAAACAATGTTTGGGAAGACCAGTAATGCTGAACTCTATCAACTGACACTTGTTGCTAACTCCATCTATTACATATACAAGTTTCCATAGTGTGAGAAAATAGATACTTCAGAATAATTAGAACACATTTGGCCTGCCTCCAATAAAAGTTCCATTTTATAGATGAAGGAAAATAGGGAATTATAGGAGGTTTTTGGTTTGCAAACTCACAATTTTGAAGACAGAGCTCTTTCAATGAAATGTTACAAACTGAATTTTCCATGAAAAATGTCAATAAACATTCACAGTTTGGTCTACTAGTAAAATATTTGACCCAGCCTAAAATTTTACTTGCTGTTAATTCAGAGTATCACTGTGTTAGTGATATAGTGAGTCACTTAAATACCTACTAATACCAAATATATAGCAATATCTTTAATATTTCACTGGCCATTGAAGTCAGGCAAGATGCTTCAGATGAAGCAGATCAGACTCAGTAAGTTACTGATTATGATCTAATAATCTAGTAAAAAGTCATGACTTAGTAGATTCAGGAACAAGTTACGGGGATTTAAATTCACAGCCACTTCCACATAGTATTGCCATAATGTTAAATAATCATTCTACAGATATTGAGAGCATGCTTACTTTGGCCCAGGCAATTTCTGAATCCAGATCAGAAAGCAAGCTCTCTGAAGTGGACTTCTGCACAAGCTCAGCCTCAGTGGTAGCCAGCCACTCTGACAGACAGGCAACCTCTTTCCTCATTTTGCGTGCCAGCTGGGATGCTCTTTCAAGGTCTTGTTTTCCTTCTGTCACCTACAAAAAAACACAACAACAGAAACAAACAAACAAAAAAACATTTTAAAAAGAAGCAAAAAATGAAAGTGCTACCTAGCTAAAATATCCACTCAAAGATATATAATCAATGCATCCGAAGATTGTCTTGCATTAGGGAAGGACCCTGAAAAATCATTTACAAGCATCTGTATCTCTACTAATCAAGGCAGAATACGTAAAACTAAGATAATTTTAAATTAAGGTACACTTAAAGGAAACAAACGAAACTTGCATACTACCTTATTTACAGCTAGCAATCACCAAATTGATGTTTAAACTTTGCTTATTACATTTCTTTAACTGAAACTCAAGGGTATATAGAATCCAGCCTGCCACTCACACAGGTAAAATTCAGTTCCTTTTTGTATTTTGATAGACCTGCTAGCAGAAAGTTATAAAGAAAAATTTCATTGAAAATCTAGTCTGCCCTTGAAAACTTTTTGATAAAGTGAATATTAAATTTGCTGCAGTATAATCAATTCTATTTCACCCTGGCTACACAATTAGTCTGGTCAAACTTTAACATAAACTTGAGAATAAATCCAACCATAGCAGTCAAAATCAACTAACATTTTGAAAAACTGCCCTCTGTGTCAGCATTGTGTTTGTATTTATTCAAAATACAACACTCTTTGAAGGTCTAAAAAAAAAGTAATTCAGACACAAACAAAATTGTGACATACTGCAAATAACTTTGCCTTTCCCAATTTCTTGTCCACGTGCTTTCCAAGTTATAGATGTACAGGTTCCACTAGAATCCACATCTTCATAAATGTTCTCCACTTTACAACAGTAAAAAATTTCCTATGGGCCATTTCAAGATATTCCAACAAGGTAATCTGGCCACACACAGCCTCATTCACAGAACACTGAAGAGAGGCCTGAGTCTGCTCAGACTTGTTTTAATTTAGGTAGGAAAAGAATTCTCTTTCCCCCCTGCCCCCTAAATGGTTAAACCCTTTTAAACACTTAGATAAATAACTATTACATTATTAAGAAAGTTACTCAAACAAAGCCTTAAGGCAGTTCATAGGAAGTATAGTTTTGCTGGCATTTTCTATTTCATACTGGGAGCAATCTTTTAGATGGATTAGGATTAGAAACAATTGTCACGCATCCTAAAAATTTTTACATCAACTCTAACTTCTCATCCGACAATCTGATAGTAAATTATCCTGCAGGCTAGTTCACAGATAAGAGATGGTACAACAGTGTTCAAAGACTTGAACGAATAGCAGGCCAGCTTTACCAGAATGATGAAAGCTCTGTGAACCTTCCTTTCTGCAAGGCTACCTCCCCTTCAGGAACCCTTTATGAGCACAGAGGCCTGGCACAACTACAGGATTGCTATCTGTAATCTTTAATCTCTCCAGTGATTGCTCCTGGATGTAGCAACTAGCCTATACAGCATCAGTTTCAGAATCTAACTTCAAACAGCATTTGACATCAAAACAACAAAGAAGGGAATTTATATGCAGACAAATGTTCATATGTATATTTTTTTTTCTTACCTGCGCCCCCAAGTCATTGTAAAGAAATTTCAGTGCTGTCAGTTGTTCATCCATGCCTTTGGGATTATCTGTCTGTTGTTTCTGTACAATTTGTCTTCCTGTCTTTATGACAGTTTCAACCTCCAGTTTCACCTCACTGAGGGTCTTATAGAGTTTCTAAAAATACAAACGTGTATTGGTGATCAATTTGTAGTGCAGATTTTCAGACTTTGGTTCATTTGGGGACCCTGTCTGTCAGATTGAACTTGAACTCTGAGCTATGGATTAAGAACAATGTCTGCCAAGAAGATTTCAAAGTCCTGATATTCTGTACTTAATTCTAGTTCTAATTTTCACCCCCCAAAAAAGAATTACGCCAACGACTTAGCAGTGTTTACTCCATCACACCACCACATATCACAAAGGTAACACTGTGATCTGTACTAGATCTTAGGTATAGTTTGGGGTTTTTTTGTTCAAATACTAAGAAAGAAGCAAATTTGCCCCTGGAGTGATGCTTCCCTGTAACATGAGGATGACCCAGGGAAGGAAGTTTTTACAAACTCAGCTGTTCACCACATCTGTCATCAATAACCCACCACTTCTATATCCAAATTATCACCCAGAAGAATTCTAGGCTTTTAGTTATCAATTGTTCCACCGGCATTTTACAAAAAGTTGTAACAGTCCCATCAGGATTTTAAGTGAAATTTCCTAAGAAGGGAGTTTAGGCAAAAAGAATCACACAAGAAACAAACTGCACCAGACGTGTGTTAAGAACATTGCATCCTTACCATGCACTTATCCAGATGAGCTTGGATTACATCTGGGTCGGTATCCTTCACATCCAAGACATGCAGTTCTGCTTTTACACCATCCAACACCCGCTTGCAATCCAACATGCGTTGCTCAAAATTGGCTGGTTTCTGGAAAAGCTGATACTTTGTAGATACTTCACGGAGTTTTCTCTGGTTTCGTGAAAATATCAAGAGATTGTTTCAAATTTCTATCTGCACTTCAAATAATAACATTTAAAACATCTCACCCTACAGATTTTAACTCGCCTCTCATGCCATCAAAAATCAGTACATGTGGCAACACTATTTGCCAGACCAGATTCCATCACTTATTCCTAATCTGCACCTGAGGTGTAAGAGAGCTATAATTCTGTATCATACACTTTCAAAACATTCATTCTGCTGAAATACAGAAACTTTCTGACTCTCAGCATTTATACCACGATACTTATGAAATTTAAGCTTCCTTATTCAATCCATCTAGTCCTGCTTGTTTCCTAATGAAAGCACTTTAAAGCATATACTATTCACTTCTGAGGTTGAGTTGACTACACCAAGCAGTTTACAACATCCAGTGTGTAATTAAAAACCAGAAGCTCTTAATGTTTAAATTCTTAGTTCAACTCTCATATTTTTACCTGCAAAGCATCCAGCTGAGTTCCACCACGGGGAGACCTGCATTCAGG
>NW_009953649.1:4276883-4293574 GCF_000747805.2 Chaetura pelagica
ATGAGCTGCAATCTCAGCTTGAATTTTCTGCCACATCACACAAACAGGAAAAAAAATGTTACAGAATTGTTTGCAGAGAGGTGAAGTTGAACTTTCTTACCACCTACTACCCACCAGAAGTAAATCCACTCTGTAAAAGTTGAACACAACCAAGTTTATTTTAAATATTCTGGCTCTGATGACAGCTTGCTAAATTGAAAGCCATTAAGATTTTTATTCAATACAACCTTCTTAAAATAGAAAACAATCCAGGGTACAAAAGATATCACCTAATGCATCAGCACAGGACTGAAATGAAGCCTTCATGAATTACCAAGTCTAGACTAAGCACTACCACGAGATATTTCAAAATGTTCTGTAGTGAAAAGCTATACTGGAATACCTGGGCTTCCTGGGGCATCTGGAAGGCATCTATCCTATCAGTCAGGTAAGATGTCAGCTGTCTATCCAGCTCTGCTAAGTTTTCTTGCAAGACCTGCAGCATGTGGTCGGTTTCTCGCATGGTCTGAAGCTGCTGCTCCAAGGCTATCTGCCGGCTCACCGCCTGAGAGGGACAGAAAGGTAAGGCAAGGTGGAGCACTAATTCAATTCAAACTTATTCATTAGATTATATTGAATTTTCTCAAAATAAGCTGGGGAAAAACAAAGAAATCCTATGTCAAGAGGACTGTCTAAAAAGCAAAAGCAACCCTTAGAAGGCAGCAATTTTTAAAGCCTGCTGTGACTTATACAAGTAACAGACAAACAGTGGCACAGAATGAGAATTCTGCTGCTAGATAGGCAGGACAGTGAAAACGGATCTCTCGCCTCAGGAAGAAAGTACTCTGTTAAAAATGTATCAGTTTCTAAAACTAGCTAGTAAATAGGAATCAGGGACTTCGTAATACAGTATAGCGGGGTAATGTTTGATGTGTCAATTTGCATATTTTCTTTCAAAACACTAAATTCTTTCTGTTGCAGCATGAAAAGAGAGGTTCACAGTTCCTTTCCTCCTTGCAACACCTAAACTTCTAAGTTCATCTGAAATGTCACTACTTGCATGGGAACACAAATTCCCCACTATCAACATACGTACAGACCACTGGGTACATATGTACACACACGGAGATGCAGAAAGCTGTCAACAGCCCAGTGTGTTAGTGCTGCAGCTGCCAAAGCAGGCAGTTTTTATCTGGCAATAAAGTACTTTTATAACAGGAAAAACAATTGTGAATGCTAACTTAAATGACAGCACGTAGCCCCTAGCTGAAGGCATTGCATTCATGTTGCTCACTGTAATGAGGATGAACTGAAATTCCCTCTGTGACTACAATTAGGCAGTGACAGAAAAACACTCCCATGCTACAACTTGGCAGGGGCCTGTATTACCCAGGATACAGAACACAAGTTGCAAATACAGCTAGTCTTTCTCTACTTATTAAATCTAGAAAAGGTTAGAATTATGCATGACAAGAGGAAAGGAATAACAATATAGATGGGGAACAAGAATAATATTTTGCTTCTGTTCCTTATCGCAGTGTCAGTTTTTCCTTGTCATTTCCAAGAGTGAAAATGTCACTTATTCATATTAATTTTTACAGTTAGCCAGCAGCTCACCACTATTAATGGCAGTAGGAACAGAATATCAAACTCAGGTATTGAACTGTCCCCCTTGAGACTGGAATTGCCTTTTGTCAAAATTACCTGAAAAAATACCAGTGGGCCACTGCCATGCAAAGATGTGCAAGTGTGCAAAACAGAATCATTACTCAAGTAAGAGGAACTAAAAAAAAAAAAAAGTATTTAGCTCTTAGGGCATTAATCCAAATAGAAAACAGCTGACAACACTGTGAAGATTCTTCCTCCTTTCCAGTATTGCAGTCCTGCATCAATGAATTCTAACAGGAATCATTTCAGACCACTGAGCTGAAAATCCCAGCCTACTTCAACCCTGCCCCCAAATTCTTACCAAGTGACTCAATTCCTCATAGCGGGCATTGAAAGCCTCCAATTTTTCACTGATGATATCATCAAGAATCCCTCCATCAATCAGTGTCTGCCCAAGTTCTCGAATCTGGGTTCGATTATCAGCTGGATGACGCAGGACTGATTCCAGGGACTAATTAGCAGAGAAAGTTTTAAATGTCAAGACACTGAGTATAACTTCATTTTCAGAGGTGGAAATTTGGCTGCATGCACAGAAGTTTTACACTTTAAATGTCGAGAGTGCTCTAAAAGCATGAATTAGTTACATCTTAATCCATGCTGGCACAAGGCAAATTAAGTGGTCATTTTGCTTTATGTAATTAAACTTCACAATGTTTCTCACCTATTCACATCATTTCATGCTATAGTGCTCTAAGGAATTAATCAAGTTACACAGGACAGGAGACACCATACAATTTTATCATGGTACCAAGTACAGCACAATTATGTATAGCAAAATTCAGTTTTTGGGGAAGATTGTTACAAATATGTATTCCAGAATCTGAGTAATATGCTCATTTAAGCTGAAGAATCAGAATATTCAACACATATTTCAGTATTCTACTGAAGTGCTAAATTTATGGCTGTTTAAATGGAGCTATCTAAAAAGTTAACAACCCAATAGAATTACTCCAATACCTCAAGAGCATCATTGACAGCATCCAACTTATCAGGCAAATTTTCAGTCATTTGCACCCTTTCCTCCAGATTGTTTAGCCAAGCTGTTTCTAAATCAAGATACTGAAGCAGCTCAATCCAACAGGACCACACCTCCTAGTAGCAACAGAAAAGGCGTAAATTAGCCTAGAATGCCAGGCATAGCTCATATACCCTATGAACAGCTTAAAAAAATTGTATTTCTCAGATATTCACCTAAAGTAGGCACGTAGAAAACAAGCAAAAACACACCATAGTACAGTAAGTTCTAGTCAGGAAAACCCGCAACTATAGTGGCAAGATGAAAAGAAATATGAAAATTACACATAGAAGTCTCTTAGCTCATGCTAAAAATTAGCACTCACATCCAGATTCTTATAACGATTTAAGAATGTAAGAAAATGCATCCACTCCTATGAAACACAGGACATCCACAACGTACTCCAAACTGTAACCACTCTGTTGTATTTTCTACTGTATTTCAGCCTTTGATTTCTGAGAAGTTTCCTTCTGTCATTTTGGAAGATGCATGGATGGATAACGGAGCTGTGATACAAGGTTACTTATTTGCACAAGCGTTGATTACAATATAGCTTATAAAAGCAAAGTTAGATGGTGTTGCATGGATTCCAACATGTCATTTCAAGGGAAAGGAAACTTGGAAAAAGCCACAACAAAACACATTTATGCTGAAGCTACTGAGCTCAGTGACAAAACTGGATATTTTCAAAGTCCTCCTCCATTCCTCGGGTGCCAACCTCCTTGGTTTTACTAAGCTGCAAGCTATCTTTCTTACCTCCAAAGTGTGACATTTCCCCCGGATCCTATTGCACAGTAGCTGGTAGTTCTCCAGCACAACATTCAGCTCAGTCGCCAGGTCCTGACCGCTAGACGGCACTTTGGTGGCCAACATCTTGATGTTGTCTTTGAGAATCTTCACCCGCACCTCTTTCTGCAACACATCCTCCTTCGCTCTCTGCCCAAAGAAAGGTGTTACATGATCAGCCCTCAATTGCCAGATGGTCAGCTGTTCACCACTCAAAACAAGTAACAGCAGTTTATCCATGGAAGTGAGCCAGACAAAGTATTCTTGGGTCTGAACACAACAAAATATGGCACTTTCATGGAAATCAAATTAGATATGTAAGTGGTGAAAAATCCTATTTTATTAAACATACAGACATACCTCCCATTTAATGTTTTTTTCATTAAAAATCCATGACTCAAAGCAAAAATTATTAAGTTCAGTAACATTTATATGCTAGTATGCAGATTTGAAAACAAGAAGTTAACCAGAAAAAAAAATAAATACAGGTTTGCTAAAAACAAGCATATTGGGGAGAAAACAGTAGGGTGAATTTACAGAAGTTATTTGTCTCAGAGCTCAGTAACTATCTTTCAAAGTTACCCAGGAAAGATGATGTAATTACCCAGGACACATGTAACTACAAAGTTGGGTCCTCTCCCACAGCTGTTGGGTGCACTAGAGGAACATGCAAAGAAGACAACCAAAATTCCTTCAATCCAGAGGACTTCCTTCAATTCAGAGGAGCTTGGTAACAACTATACAGGACAAGCACACTACAACTCCCAGTGCACAGGCCTGGAGAAATACTATTATCAGTTGTCGAATTTTGCCCAAAACAGAATTCAGGAAGCAGGACAGCTGGAATACAGATTACACAGACAAGTCCAAGCCTGTCTTTGTTGAGACAACTAGAAGGCTCCAGAAATAGAGATTGTGCCATTATCTCTTCATTGTCAAATTTCAAGGACAGTTTTATGAAGCTGAAGTACCTCTACTATATAAGGCACTGCACTTTATGATAGAATTTAGTACATGACAACATTGTTGTTGCACATATTGGTTGATATGTTTTCTAAATGTAAGACAATTTAAAAAAAAAAAATCTGAGAAACAGTGTTGTATGATTGTATTATGAAAAATGACCTAGCCTCATCTTAAACCTACTCCTTCAAATGTCAGCAGGAGTTCCACTCCCACTTCAAATGAGGGCAGAATTACAAGAGCTCAAAAGTTTTAAAAACCTATGAAAAGTGGTTCTGGCCAGAGACTATTCTTTTTCAATCCCAAAAGCAGACCCAGCATAACACGCTTATTGTAAATGCAAGAAGACAAGCAAATGTTATGGAATGCTTAACAGCTTGCTGGCATACCTGCCAAATTCAAAAGTACATCATATAATCTGGATTTGACAAAGGTAAATGTGCTCAAAGTCTCTCACATTTGCCAATGAAAAAAAGGTTCTTTCTTTTTGTGGCTTGTGTTCATCAGGCTGTTAGACTATGTGGTCTCAAATGGCTTCAAAGGACAGGAATACATTAAAACACTTGTTAAAGACTGCTTCAGAGAGCCCCTTCAACAAGAACAATTTAAAACTTGAAATAGCTTTGTCAAAGCACTTGCAAGGAATACATAATCTCTCATTTTATGCTTCACCAGGTAACAGTGTAGGGGATACTCATTTAAATAAAGTGTGTATGCACTTTAAAATGGTAATTTATAATGAGACAAAAATGGTTCCTTCGTCTCCTTTTTTTTGGCCACCAATCTCAAAATTAGAGAAGCATGGATCAGAATCACTATTTGCGACAGATGAGAAAAAAGATAACCCTACAACAGAACTGTTTTAAACTGCTTTCCTAAATGTGGAGTTACTGTGTCCAGCGGACAAGAAACTGAACCTCAACAGCTAGAAGCAGAAGAGTAAGTTTTCACAACTGCTAGTTTAGACAGGTATAGTATAATCTTTTCTGTATTTCTCAAGCCTTGTATCCTACAATATGTTCCCATATTCTTAGTGTTCAATACGCTATACAAAGCAAACCTGGCTCAGCAGCTGGGCAAGCTGCTATTCATTACAAAATCCATACCCCTCATGGCCAAATAGAACATCTGCTTTTATACTTTGTGCTTTAAAAATAAAAATTCCAAGTAAAGTTGAAAAATACCACTAATCTTGTCATAACCTGAGTTCCTTTTGACATAGATAATAATTCCACAAGAGGTCAAGCCACTAAGTTTGTTTCTTTTTAATCAGGTCTCTACAATGACCCAGTATTCCTGACCTTCATTTCCTCCACCGCATTCTCTAGCTCTTCAGGGGACTTGTATTCAAAATCTTTCTCCAAATACTCTTCTTCAGCTTGGGTCATCCATTCTTGCATCTCTGCCAAATCCTTCTTCAGATTTACAGCTTTTTCCTGACTTTCAGACAGGCGATTTTTCTGACTAACGATCTAGAATCCAAGGTGGAGAAAGAAGAAGCAGTTTTGTTACTTAAATGTCCTAGTCTATGTGAAAGAACACAGGTCTTTGTTAATACATTTTACTACCAAAACATTTTCAGACCTTTTTAATTCATAAAATACTTTCATATTTTTACACACACACAAGCTTCTGATCCCTTTCTAGTAGATCAACAAAATCTTAGAGGTGATGGAAGGAGGAAAATTACTTTTTTTTTCATTATGTGTAAGCTTGTAACAAAAGCCCTGGAAAAAGTCAAATGGAAAAAACCTTCTTCTGATCACAAGCATCATATAATTAGATATATCTTTACACAGATCACTAAAACACTATTCAGGCTTCACTTCTCCCCATAATCTAGGCAATCTAGATTCTATATCAACAGCAAGGTTCTCCAACTCAAACCCTCATTAAACATTGCAACTAAGGAAAATGTTTTTAGACAGCTGAAAGCTTCCACCCAAAAGAAACATCCAAACACACCAGAGTGAAGTCCTAGCCTATTTATAAACATTTATTTTTCAAAGCTGCTTGGAAGCAGGCAGAAATTATACAGGGTAGAATAATATTCCAGATTTCTGGAACATAAGAACAAAAAGGTTAGACTTTCCTCCCCCACCCATCCCAGAGAGAGCAACATGAAGCAAGGTGAAGAAAGCCATTTTAGGCTGGAAACTGGAAGGAGCACAGTGAACTCTTAGGTACTAAGAAGGGCATGTTATTCAACCAAAACTACTGTTGCACAGGAACCTCCTAACATGCTTGCATATCTGAAGTATGCACTGGGCCAAGATGGATTTCAACCACTTTGACAGTGATACAAGTGAAACATACTTTTCCCACCATTTCACTGCTTCATCTCCATCATCCTGCCAATGCCATGCAACTGCACAAATAGTTGCAGTAACAAGCAAGCACTAGCAACATGGAAAACTCACCTGTTTGCTCAGTTTCTCCCACTGAGTCTGGCAGTCTACTAGCCTTGACTTTGCCCAAGTATTAATGCCAGCAATAGGCTGAGCTCTTAAAGCAGACTCTACCTCTTTCATCTCTTTCAGTGATGGTTCAATCTTCTCCATTTCGTTGACAAACATCTGAGCACACATCAGAGAAAATGAGTGTTCTTTAACAAGCCATTACATAAATTTATAGTATAGAAATAATTATAATTTTAAATTATTCTAGAGAAACTTTAAGAAAATAGCAGACTGCTCAGAACAATCCTTCAGTGGCCCAAAACATCATAACTATAAGCAAATAAAAAACAAAATACAGCTTGTCATAGACATTGCAAACATTCTCACAAGCCACATGTCATCACTGGAACAAGTTTGAGGATGATATGCATTACATATGCAGATGTTCCAGGCATACCTCAGAATCCTGTTCCTGTCCTGGAAACAAACATTTGAAGTTACACTGTAATCACTTACTACAAGATTAAAGTCTACCTATGTGTGATCATTATGTGCCACTAGCTAGAAGAAATCTTATTGTAAGGCACATACAACTCCTAAACCTTAGGATTTTCATCAGAGTGATTTCCTTTTTATTTTTATAGCCCTTAGAACTCTAATACTGAATGCACTTTTCACTCACAGATTCAGCTCCCTAATAACAACATTGGAAGAAATACATAAACATTTTCAGAGGAACTAATGCCAACTTGTAGATGAGCATATTTAAATATGGTGAAGACCTTTGAAAAATACAGTGTCATGGCTACACAAAAGGAACTAATTAAAATGTGGCCTGAAGAAATAGAAGACAATTTTTCTGAAAAGTTTTATGGAACAACTCATAGACAGGATTTTAATAATAGAAGCAATATAATAAAGATGAGATGCTAGACATTACTTCAAAAGATTCCTCAAAAGAGCAAAACTCACTGTGCATTGGTCAAGTTGTCTTTGAAGTCCTTCAGTATCTCCTTGAACAGCTTTTTCTGTCAATAAGAAGTCTTTCACACCATCCATCCATTTCTGAACAACCTTTGAATCAGTCTAAATCAAACATAATAATGAAGAATAGATACAATGCCATGATGAAGAGTATATGGCTGTTGCATTTCAAAAGAATATTCTACAAGCTGCTAGCATTGCCCTGGTTTTGAATCAGACCACTTTTGGTTTGGGGTTGTTTTTTACCTCCCAATGTATCTCAAATTTGTATGAAAAATAAATTTAAAACAGTGTTACTCTTACAGCCATGCCACAGCATGGCTTAATTGACACTGCACTGCTCCAAGCTATCACACAGAAACAAAGGATCAAGTAAGGAGATGAGCACAGCTTCAAGAAGTATGTGGTCACCCTTCACATAAGGTACTTGGTAATAGCATTTTCCTGATGAGAGAAACAATGCATCACCACTACCACCACACTTGATCGAGAGATATATTGCACCCCAAGGAAAAGAAAGGGCCCTGTAGGAATTTATGTGGGGGGAAGAGGAGGGAGTAATGTTAAACATACTTGACAGGTAGAAGCTACTCTAGGAAACTCATTTGCCTTACTGAGAAACACAAGCAGAAAAGCAAAATAGTGGTTAGTCTAATCCTCTGCCCAGCTGTTTTGAGGCCAATAGCAGCTAGTGTACTCATTACAGCATGCACAGGGTGGCAGAACTGTGGGGGGGAATAAATACACACACAACTGCTGAGTCATCTGATTTAACTTTTGGCCTCATATCCTGGAGCGACATGGGTGGGGAGAGAGAGAGGAGGGCTAACATCTCTCTTTCAGTTGTCACCCTTACAATCAAAGCCATCATAAACTTAGAGCAGGGAGAAAGCTTTTCCTCATCCTACTGCAACTGAGTTCTGATCATCGTTTTTAAATAATATTGTTGGCCTTTTAAAAAAAATCTACCTTTTTTTACTTTTTGATTGGGTTTTTTAATCTGACACAATTGGCATCACAGAGCACTGCTATTGAGAAGCCAAGTCAAAACTCAGCTTCACCATCCACTGCAAATCACTGAGGAGGAGGGCACACTCTTCATTACCTTAAAAAACCTTGCCATGACAGTTTTTTCAAGATCAATACATCACACACTGCTTCTTAAAAAAAAGTCTGCACTAATGAAAACCCATTACACCAAGATCATGTTTATTTTTAGGCCAATGGTACCATTAGAGGTCAAAAATATTACATTTTCCATTTTGGGGGGAATTTCCTGAAGCTGATTAGCCTGAAAATCATTTTCCAAAAAGCAAGCCCCAGGAGACTTAACAGCAAATCACTGCTTAATGTAAAAAAATACATATTTATAAAGGCTGCCATTTGACAAGGCATTTTAGCATATACCTAATTTAGCTTGCTTACAGTAAGCTACTTTCAAAAGTTGCTGAAGTGAATTAAAAGTTAGGCACACATTTAAATAACTTGCTGAAACACAAGCCAAGACTACAGAGGTTGAATGAAGTAAATGCTCCTGCATAGGTAAATAATTAACAGTGGTCAAACACCCAGTGTTGACTGTAAATGTGTAAGAGTTCACAATTTTCAAACATAAATTAAAACACCAGATCCATTTCTAAAATTTATTCCAGTAAGAACAAATATCAAATGTGCTGAATTTTAACTTGTTCATTCCTTGAAAAAACACATGATGTACAGCCATGCAGTAAATTTAATAGAAGTAAAGGTGATATATAATGTGATATATACACAGCAAGCCATGCATTATTAGAGGTATGACAACAAGAGAAGACAAATGTTCTCATAGAAAATACTGCATGCAACACTGATAAAATGAGTCTTGTCTACTTTTCCTTTCCCACTAGTATTACAGACAGTCTCACTGTAAAACACAGATCATGTCACTAACACAGCTGTTGTCAGCTTAGGGGAGCCTCTGTCACATCACAAATCACAGAAAGGACACCTGAGCATCAGGACACAGGCAGATCTGCCACTGACTTGGTCAACAGACTACCAAGGACAATTTTAAGCACTGGTCACCTGTCTACTTATTGTTCAAAGTAAGGATACTTATGTCCCATTTATTTTTAAAAAAATTAAATGTGAGGAGTAGAGATCTGGGAAATGCAAGTTTTTAAAGGTGAATTAGGGGAAAAAAAAAAAAAAAAAAAACACTAAAAATAAACCAATACTTGTGTGTGGTTGCACATGGTCACATGTCCTCCAAGGGTTGCCATTCACTTACTCCATAATTTTCAACCCCACTTCAATTTTATTTTTTTCCTTTAATAGCTATATGTTTCTTCTCCTCTCTTAACCAAGGAGATACTGTCCAGCCATTCTCCAAACCACCCTTGTGTCTCTGGTATCACGCATCTAGTATTGACCCATTCAGTGTCTGCACCAGGACCATAAACTTAGTCTCCTGTATCAATATTCCTTGCAGTGCAAATTCCATCCTGATCTCTGCGGTGCCATCCACAACACATTTATTCAACTTGCTCCACATTCTCATTTTTATTCATGCAGTGCTAGACTACAAAAATCTCTGTATATGTGATTACTGCTACTTCAAAAGGAAAAAAAACAGAGAATATAAATGCATGGCTGTCCATCCACTAACAGCTTTATGAAACATTTAGAAAACACAGGAATTCTGCTTCAATTTCTTTTTCAGCTTTGTACCACTTTTCAAGGTAACAGGAAAGTTTTTAACATCTTACTGAGGACAAAAATCTGTTCTCAGATCTATAGAGCAGCACATGGTCTGTTCTTCAAATCTCCAACAGCATTAATATCTACATCTTTCATCAGTGGTTCATAGACGTTAACACAAACATCACTTTGGACAGCTGTGGAGAACAGGGAACTTCACTTTTGGCTGACAAATCTGAGTAACTGATTACCAAATAAAAATCTGCCCAGCTAATCATGCATACATGTACCTCAAATATTCTCAGCTTGGATGTAATTTCCTCCAGTAGCTTAACTTCTTTGGAAATATGAAGCTTTAGCCTCTCCCAATGTCCCTGCACATGCTTGAACTCTTGCATGTAGACCTTTTTTATATCAGAAGAAGCATGTTTCTCCAAAGTCGTCGTTTCTTCAGCAAGTTTATCCATCTTGGGCTTCTGTGCTTCCAGTGTCTCATAAATCACCTACAAGGGGGAAAAAAAAAAAAAAGAAAAAAAAAAAAAAGTCTGCTTCTAGTATTAGCCACATGGCAGGTACACACTTAAATACAAGTGTGAGCACATCAAGTCTTATCAGCCTAGCAGAACACACTGTTGCTAGTTACAAGAAAGCTTACTGAAGGAAAAAAAAAAAAAAAAGAAAAAAAAAAAAAAGTCTGCTTCTAGTATTAGCCACATGGCAGGTACACACTTAAATACAAGTGTGAGCACATCAAACATTTGTTTGTGCACAGATTCAGGAAAAGTGATACTCCACTTACTACAGTTATTGCACCAGAGATGACGAAACAACCCTGTAAGCAACAAAACTTTCAGCTGCTCTACCAGTGCTGCGGCAGAAATTACAGGATAGGATTTACTGTAAAATCTGGCCACATGGCTAAACACACCCAGGCACCTACCCCCCTTCCTGTGTGGTACTGGCACTCAAGTCAGCAAATCAATGGCTACACTGCACTGAAGTCAAAAGAATCAGTAATGTAGACATGCCAGGATCTGCTTTTTCATTTCCTCCACAGATATATGGTTTTTATTTTAAACGAAAACAAACAATAAAGCCCACGCAAACAGGCTGAGTGTGTTCTTCAGAGTCTTGTGAAGTAAAAATCACAAAATCTAGCTGCAGTGGAAGCTTTGGATACTTGAGTTTTGAAAGCTACTCTTCCAGCTAGAATACAGGAAGGTATAATCTGAATCTATTTACTACAGCATTGCTGTTATGAAGAGTCACTTGAGCTGAAATAACAGATTTCCTACTCTTAAGGAAAAAAAAAAACAGCTGAAGGTAAAAAGCAAGACATGAAAAAAATGCTGCCACTTAATTAAACTGGTCACTTTGTTTTTTCTCCTTAAAATTTGTTTAAAAGAGAAATTAGAATCATAGAATCATTTAGGTTGGGAAAGACCTTTAAGATCAAGTCCAACCTTTAACCACACTCTACCATGTTCATCCCTAAACCATATCCTCAGGTACCACATCTATATGACTTTTAAAAACACATCCAGGGCTGGTGACTTAACCACCTCTCTTTGCTGCCTGTTCCAGTGCCTGACAATCTTTACAGACAAATAAATTTTGGGAATGAACACCTTAAACCATTACTAATTTCATTAATTTAACTTCTACTAATCTCATTAATTTAACTTCGCTGCTATATACATTCAACGTGTACATGCGGAATGTGTGCACATATATTTTACTAAGAAAGAATCATCTTTTCAATATATTTTAATATATTTTGTATTTATAGAAAAGAAACAGGATAAAGTGTACCATTTCCTCTAAAAAGATAGATGATGAGGTGGCAATGAGAATGGGAAGAGGAATGTATGTTTCTGCAAACATGAGGTTTCTGTACAGGGGGCCACAAACTCAGTTAATCCCTGTCTTGGGTCTATGCCAGAAGCACTTCAGTGACTGCTACAGTGCAGAAGAAGGAGCTGGACAATCCCAACTCCACAAGTAGCCCATCATCTGCAGCTCGTTCCCATCTCCCATCACAATTCTTTAAAGCTCCCACATTGACATGGTATGTCCTTTCAGATCCTCAAGAAAAGAGGTAGCAGAAACCTGGCCATATGTAGGAAAAGACAGGCCTCCAAAGACTAAATACCATTGTGATTCAGCCAACTTTGAACAATACAGAAGCAACAATAAACGAGAAAAGCAAAGAACTTGGAACATTTTTTCATTTGCTAGCTTGAAAACAGAGCACTAACACCCCTATTTACTGTGTGTTTAAAAAATATCTATTTTATGACTCTGCTATACAGAGAATGACATCAAGACAGACAAGGCCTCACGCCACCCAGCAATGAGAGTTCAATAACTCGAGTCATCTGCAGCCCTACCTGCCACCACACAGGGAAAAATGCATGTTTCTGAATAAAGCATGATTCCACAAAAGCAGTGGAGAGACCAGTAAAGTATTTATCTACGTTTTATTAAAGAAAAGAAAAAACAAAACAAAACACAAAACACTGGAGATGCATGTTTCTCTTCCCTCACTCCAGCCCTGCTCCAGTAACTGATTATTTACAAAGCAACTGTCATCCCCCCTTTCATAGGTCCGGAATAGGAAACAAAATACCATTTTCTATCAGACAGGCTTTGTATATCCATTACCTTTATGGCTTTCAAGAACTGTTTCTTTCTGAAAGGCAACCTGGAGGCCAGACTACCGTTACTCTCTCCTAACAGCCAGGCAGGATGAAACGGGATGGATTTATTAACCAGCTGAACCTCGGAGACAGTTTAAGCAGCAGGCACTCTGCGTCTGGAGAGGCTACACCCAGAGTCAGGAGGAGAGGATTACACGCCTGCCCACCACGGCCTCTCCGGGAGGGGCCGAGGCATGGTCAGGGAGCGTGCATTGCCACACGGAAGGGACATGGTCTCCCCAGGAGACCACGCCTGAGCAGGCCAGACATGGGCACAGCTGCCAGGCAGCTGCAGTGCAGCTCAGGCAGGGAGTGCTGAAAGGCAGCTCCCATGAGAGGGAAGGGCAGGCCCTGGCTTCTGGCTTTCCTCACAGCCACGCTCAGTGCCAAGGAGCAGACCTTGGACTGGGTCACTAACCTGATCCAACCAAACTCATAGGAAAGGGATGCTACCATGGCCCCGACATCTATTTTGGGGGCTCCTCAGCACAAGAGAGACATGGCCACACTGGAGAGAGCCTGAGGAGGCTGCAGCACTTCAGAGAAGATCCCTCAGAACCTCCTCTTCCCCTAGCTGTGCAGTCTCAGCTCTCTCAGCCTCACCTCCTGGCACAGGCAGCAAGAGAAGCTGTGAAGCCTGCAGGCTTGGAGGTAACCAGTCCTCGCCTGGACACATCCCTCAGCAGCCTCCAGTGACCCAGCTTTAAGCAAGCAACCCCCTGGGGGTGCATCCACACACCACTCCCTGATCAGCTTCCGTCTGAGGAACGTTTTATTCACCCTGCTGAAAATAAGGCAGGAGAAAGGAGGATGACAGTAGCTGAATAAGCAACTTCCTCACTTCAATGCAAAGGCTGAGAGATACCTTTGCCTGCTGCAGTGCCTTCTCAACCTTGCTGGGGTCGCTCAGCCCACTGGCCCTGGGCTGCTGCTCGCACTCCAGTTGGCTCAGCGTGTCCTTCAGCTGCTGCAGTGCATCCACATAGTCCTGGCTCGGCTGACTTTCTGTCTCTGGAATGGTTAAAAAGAGTAAAGGAGCAAAACATAAAGTAAAGAAATAGAGATGAGACCCAAATTATGAGAAATGTGAATGTAATAAATGTTACCAGAATTATTTAAAAAAAATTAATCATGTGATAGATCCTTGAACGTTGAATCCTGCTGAGACCTTCAAAGAGCTAAAAAAATCTTCTGATGATGGCAAGGTTTTTTCTTTTTAAAAATTAACATACATATATATCTACTATATATATATATAGTACAATGGTAACTCATCCAAAAAAAAAAATAAATTTAAAACTAGATCCCATTTTTTGAATTTGCTTATGCACCTAAATCTCTTGAGGTGGGTGGGGTAGCATGCCTAAAACCCCACGATTTACATGTTTTCATTTTTAAAAGTTTTAGACATATCTACTGTTTATACACACATATCTACTACACATAGAATGTAAAATATAGCATATACAATAGTCATATGTTACACATAAAGTTAAATATACACTATATACAGTAACCATATAAGCTAATATTTATATATATATATATATGTAAACACACATAATATGTATCAGTGCAGTATTAGGGTTTGGTTTTGTGGAGGTTTTTTTCATACATATATATATACACACACAAACACTCAAAAATACATAAAACCAGCAGCTTTCAGCCTATTGCCAGAACAGAGATGCTATCTGGGAAGACTGAAAAGAGAATTAAAGTTTGGATGGAGTATCTGCTTGCACTCTTTCTCAAATTTTGCACAAGCCCCCTATGGAATCCCAGGCAGGAAGCAGCACCTCACTCTGGCATTTCAGAATGAAAACATCAGATTTTGAAAACTACAGTGAACAGGATTTCAGCTGTAAGACCTGTATTGTGGAATGCACATTCTCTGGCCCTGGATTCCTAAGCAATTTTATTACTGACACAAGTGAAAATTAATCTAAGCCTCGTTGTGACTCACGAGGTAGCTTTTCAACAGCTTACTATTAGAACTGTCACAACATTTATAACTAAAGAATGAGTCAATATTTTTAGAGAGAATGCGAGTTATCGAGCTTCCTCTTCTCAAAACCAGAATCATATTAAATGAAAGAAAAAAAAATAAAAATAATTCAGTAAGAGACAAACAGGTGCACTATCACGAAACTACAGCGAATCCAGAAGGAGAAGAAAATAGTTAAAATAGCTTCCCTGTTGACAAAAAATTAAGTCACAATTCCCATTTAAAATGTCCATAGAAATGGGGCTGAGTAGCACTCCATGAGGGAATTTTTTCAGAGGATCAAAGAAGAGCCATGAAAGGAGCAAGACTTCTGTCAAAGCCTGCCAAGTTCACAAATGCTCAAATACTGCCACCAGTTGTTTCTCCCAGTTATATGGCTCTGAAAGTTCTTTTACCTTACAGTAATTCAAACTATGTTGAAAACAACTGAAACCCTGAACTGACATTTTCCTTTATTCTAGCAATAAAAATCTGCAGAGATTCAAAATCATCATTCAAAAAATACACAAATACAATCTTAACATATTATGATATGCAAGGTGTGATACTAATAACTGGATCAAATACACTAATAGCACCTCACGTGATGTGTGGCATGACAAATAAGGATTACTTTTGTCACATCATGTAATAATTACCAAAATACACAATACTGATAAACTTATCCAAAAGTACCTGAACTCAGAACAGTCAGAAAATAATCATTCCTCACAATGAGAATGAAAGCATACCCTGTAATATGAGTGTGGCAGACAGATGTGTTATTCATACAGTTTTCTGCATCAATAGAACAGAAGTATGCAGCAGGCCTTGTGCAACACACTATATAGATGGCCAACTTAGTAATTCAGTATTTTTATTACATACAGAATAAAACATTAATGCTCTTCTACTTGGGGCTGTTAGCAAATGCTTCCATGAATCCCTCAGAAACAAAATAAGAACTAAAGAAAAATCTCCTTGTTGGTCTATTCTCTTGGTATTCAGCTGTAAAACATTATCAGAGCTACATATTTTGTGCAATACATTTAAAATCCTTTAGAAGTCAGCATGACTGGTTTGTATGCTCATAATGAAATTTTTAATGCAACAAAAATCCAAGTACAAAGTGCCTGAAAAGCACGCCAGATTCCAAATCACTTCAAAGATGAAATTTCCGAAAGGAATTATGTATGACTAACGGACTTAACAAAAGTATGAAAAAGAATAAATCTCACATGCGCACTTCAATTTTACAAGGTTCTCTTAATCTTCCATTTTTCATTTCTAGCACTATTATTTATTTCTGGAAGTGCTAAAGACCCACAGCTTTTCAAACAATATTATCCACCTTAAATGTGTTTTGCTAGTTCCTGAAACATAATTACAGGAATGTTGCATCCCCGTATAATCACTTAACACTGTGGAATTATATATTTTCTAGTGTGCACAACAGCGGTCATACAAATATTCTTTCTGGTGAATAAAAAGAATTTGTCAGCCTTTCCCAAAGCCTCCCATAATCAGCAGGA
>NW_009953649.1:4293667-4336430 GCF_000747805.2 Chaetura pelagica
GGAAAACTGCTTATTATTCAGTGACTTTTCAATCAGTTCAGAAGAATGACAAAACCCACAAAACCAGAACACAAGTATCAGGAAGGCTTATGTTACATAAAATATATATTTACCTTTCTTCAGCTGCTGGTAACATTCCTCTAGTTTCTGACAAGTCAACTTGAAGTGATCAAGAAAACCATTCAAGCTCTCTTGAATAAAGTTTGGAGGCATGGGCTGAGACATGAGTGTCCTGCAGGTGGCTTTCAGGTGTTCTAATTGTGGAGTCAGGCTTAGAAGATGAGTTAGCTCCCGCTGTGAAAGGTAAAAAAAACCCCAAATCTCACATTTTTTTTGTTAACACAAAGATTTAAGTAAGCTACTACAGCACAGCTCCTCCACATTACTAGGGCAAAAACATTAAAGCACTCCTGTAACACAAGTACCAAAATCTTCCAGCCAAATTTGGATGCTCTGGATGCCTCAGAAGTTTTGAGTAACCTTACTGACTAGGCTAAGCTCCTCTGGGACATTCTGTGCTCCTAACAGCTTTAAATCAAAATTTTTGCCAGACTTACCTGGCATAAGTCCTTCAGGACTGCTGAGGGCTGTGATGCTGAAGAAGCCTCATTTTTAAGCCAGCCATCCTTCTCAATTACAGTCTTCTCAAGATCACTCATTTCCTTAAAATAAGCATTTATATCTTCCTGGTACTTCATCTTTCTGGCCATTTCTTCCAGATGTTGAACCACATCTTTCCACTCTGACAATATTTTCTCCATCAAAGTTTTTACATCCACTGTAGAAAGTCCTTCTAAAAAAGATTATATAAATTATTGTTACATTAACTGCAACATATTATGATTAACAGGCATTTAACCTTTCCTGTTTTCAGATACAGATGCACATTTGCATTAACATGCAAAATACTCTGATTCCAAGTCCTCTACCTATAAAACTGTACTTATTACTAACAGTGTTTCAGCTTTTTATTTCCACATTAATAGTAAAATTAAGAGATATTCCATTTCCATTATTTCTCTTTGATGACTTTTGGATTTATAACAACGCACTATCTCTTGACCATCATGACTCTCATATCAACTCTAAATGTTGATATGTAGATTTCAGTAAAATAGGTTTTATTTAAGTAGACCTCTAGTGAGTTTTGGCTTTTTTTAATGATCCTAAATCTATGTAAATCCGTAAAGAAAAAGGGAAGTAGCAAGCTGAAAGGCAGCAATCAATTCACTGAAAAGGTAGATGGAAATCCTGTCATCCTGGGAGAGATAGGGAACAATGACTAACCATGTCACATAGTGTGCAGATATGATTAATAACTAGGTAATATGGATAGCTACAAAAGCAACATGACAAAACAAAGTTATTTCCCACTTAGAGTGACTACGTGAAGTACTTGCTACACCATCTTTTTGACAAATCAATGCCTTACTTGAGCAGCAGACCTGAACACACCTCCCACCCATTCCTTGTTCTTTTATTTCCAGTACCTTCCTACCATTCCAAGTTTCCAATGCAGAATCTCTTTCAAGGTATCACCTTATTTGTATAAGGCACATTTGGGTCATTTGGACTTAAAAGTTCTATCATTTAAATTGGAGTATAAGGAGGGGTCTGTTTACTGCTCTGCTTTAGCAGAAGCAGAGCCCAGTGCTCTGGCCAGGGCAGCTGGCCAGCTGGCTGCAAGGGCACTTAAGGCTCTGTTCCATAGATCCTCCCTGTGTTTCACATGCTGGCCATGCACTTGGCATGTCTCTGACACAGCGGCACAGTGGCTGCAGCCAGACATGTAAGAGAAGCATGCATGCAGTGACTAGTCACTGCCATTGCAGCACAGCCTGTATGTGCCCCAGAAGGGAAATGGATGCAATCACACACAGCAGTGCTGTGTGTTACTGCGCACAGGTGTAACTGTACCTGCTTTTGCAGAGAAAGGCTGTAATTCTAAGCTGGACAAAACATACTAGCAGAATTTGCTTATACAAAGCAGTTTTTGAACTGCATTTCCTGTTAGGATCAGCAGACACTGATTTCATAGCCATAAGCTATCACAACTTGAGAGGTGTATGAAAGAGAGAGAGGGAGGGGAGGGAGGATCTCTGTCCGGGTTTGAAGACAAATAACAGTTACAAATTTGTATAATCTAAACAGAAGGTCAAATCAGTGGCTTCGAGTCATCAGATTCAGGGCAACAGCACCCACTGTAAAATGCTTCTGCTGTAGTAGGCAAGGAGGGGAAGACCAGAGATGCTTAGCAGATTGTGGCATCCAGGCAAAGGGGCTGGCTGGAAAAATATTTGACAGTTGAGCAATCAAATGGAAATTGGCATTTTCCAAAAGGAAATGCTGGGTCAGTGATACCAGTTTTCACCTGTCTGAATGTTACCAGTCACAGCAGCTTCACCAGCGGCAAAGTGCATAGTGAATCCTACAGACTGTAGGATTGTATGAAGAGCTCTTTTATAAGTCACATTTCACTGATGGAGTTTTGTCAGATTATGAAACAAAATCTTGGCAATACATAAAGATTCATCTTTCACTGATGTTAATTATAAGTTTCCAGGAACAAGTGTTTTAATTGACAATCAATCATTTTCTCAAGGATGTAGGCTTCTCTGTTGCCTTTGAACCATAAATTCCAACTGCACCATCAAAACATAATGACAGGTTTTACAAAAAGAGAAAACTATGAATACACACTTACCAAGCCTCAATTTGGTTTCAAAATTTCCACTTAAGGCAGTAATATTTTTTATTTTTATACTCAATATGTCCACACATATTAAGATGAAAGCAACTCCTTCCCCCCAAAACACGTTACCGTCATTTTAAGAATTTGTTTCTATTTTAACAAAAATAACATTAAAAGGTTGCAAATGAACACATACGTTGAAGAATATTAATATTGCTTTTCTATAAGCTTTAGTAGAAACAAAACACATATCAATAACTAGTAATAGTAAAGATTACCAGTGTCTCTGAAGGAAAGAAAATGGCAGGAGAGGGAAGGAATACATCACGATACTTCACTGGAGGTAGTGTACCTGGCACTACTTATTTCCTGACAACTCCTCTGATTAATTTACAGAACAGAAAAACCTTCTAGTTTCTTACCCTTTCCCAGTTGATCCAAAATAACATGTCCACTTCGTTTCAGTTCATCTAACTTTTGGCTTTTTTCAATCCTTTCTTTTTCCATCACCTACAAAGTGAAACCCGAAAGAATACAGAGAGGGTAATTTTTCTTCACCTCCCCAACCCCAAGGAACATTTGTTTTCCCACTACTACCCAAAACACATTCCAGTTTTCTTGGATACAGCACTTTCTAACATGCATGTTAGTCCTGCTTCTTCAGAAAACAAATGCAAAAGGAGTTGGCTCTCACAAGTACCAGGAAAGCAAGAGACTAATACAACATCAGGAATAAAATATTGTTAAAAGGGTTGACAATCCTGCTATGGGAAATCAGATACCAGCACACTAGCAAAAGAAGTCACTTGTGGTCAAAAATTGTAATAACTTCATGTGAAACAGTGAAGGAAATACTTTTTAAAACAGTCCACCTCTATAGTTTCTAATGAGATTTCCAGAAGGAAAATCTCTGTTCACTAGATGTCCAGCTGGCAAGAACTACAGCCCACTAGTAACCCACTCTCATACGCTCTACTGCTTCACTCTCCTTCATAAAGAAATGGTGAGGGAAATCCTATGCAACTACCAAGATTTTTAGATAAACAAGTTTCTCCCTCAAGGCATACCTATTGGTGAATTGTGTGAGCCAAGAGGAAAGCTGAGTTTCTCAGCCACCAGACCACAACTTTAATACCCTCTGAGATTACAATAAACTATCTCAAAATTAAAGTATTTTCAAAAGTAATGTCCAAGGTCATTACTCTGGTTTTGATTCGCTAAAGTATAGCAGCCTTCCAGCACTTGAAAGGGGCCTACAGGAAAGCTGGGGAGGGCTTTTCATCAGAGAAAACAGTGATAGGAAAAGGGGTAATGGTTTTAAACTGAGAGAGAGGAGACTTAGGTTAGATATTAGGAAGAAATTCTTCACTATAATGGTGGTGAAGAACTGGAATGGGTTGCCCAGAGGGGTTGTTGATGCCTCATCCCTGGAAGTTTTTAAGGCCAGGTTGGATGAGGTTTTGTGCAACCTGCTCTAGTGGTAGGTTCCCTGCTCATGGCAGGAAGGTTGGAACTTCATGATCTTTGAGATCCCTTCCAACCTTAATGATTCTATGATAGTATATTCAGAAGCAACATGCATTTATTTGCAGAGTTGGGAAGGACAAACAGTGTCCTACCTAATTAGAGCCCAATAATTTAAAAACAGTGCAGTTCATGGGAACCTCATGTTTCTCTTGGAGCTTATTTTATAAAGAGTTACAAATACTCATACAGTTCTATAGATAAACTATTGGGAGGGTTGTTTTGGGTTTTATTTCCAACAGTACTGCCATTCCAAATATTCCTACTGGTACCATTTTGGACTTTTAGGTAGTCTCCTTATAGATATTTGTAAGCATTGTCTTTGATTGCAAAAGAATCAAATCTAGCAGGTCCTGCTAAAGCTCCAGTAAGCCTTCATTAACAAAACATGCTCAAGGACCAAAAAAGCCAAGAACACATTCCTGAAATAGAAGAAAGTTTAAATAGTTATTTCATGGCTCCCATAGGATCCTGTAAAATTCTGTATTCTGTCTTGCAGTTCAGTAATACCATATATAAATTGTAACTCTCAGGTTTTCTCCAAAATTAATAGAGCAAACATGTCCAAACACTGTAACAATAGAACACTTTGGACCCTGCATGTTACACAGTGTGTGCAGAATGTCACAGCCTTACTCAAGGGGTCTGAGCAGCCCACTGGCCCATCTCTGTCAAAATTATGAAAGCAGTGTCAAACAAGTTAATTTCCAACTGTGAAACATGAAGACAAAATATGCTGCTTAGTGGAAAATATACTAATCCTGAAGACAGACATCTATCAGAGCTCCAAAGGAGACATCAGTAATACAAGTTTTTTAAATCTCCTATGGATTGTGCAACCCAACACCAGCAAAAGTTTGTGTCCAGCTGATCAGAGATTTCCATGCGTGTCCAGTTCTGTATAACTAAAGGATCTAATCCTCAAAAAGCATGTTGATAAGCCCACACATCGAGCTGACAGACAGTGTGGAGACAAAATATACTATTGACTGGAACATTTTCTACCCCCTCATTTTACCTTCAACTTTTCTTTCACATTTGAAGTGTCTCTCATCTTCTTGTACTCTTTGATGTCTGCAGCCTGAATGGCAGATCTTGATTTTGAAATCCAGTTCAAGAGCTCAGTACTTTCAGCATCAAACCTGGTTTAAAAGGTGAGACATTTCTTTTATTTTTTTCTGTCATTTTTTCCTATTCAGTCACTTTCCCTTAAAAATCAAACATCTTAAAGTTCAGTACATTTCTCAATCCCAAAACAGCAAGGCTGCACAGAAGATTCACATTTCTTGTATTGCTAATCACAGGCAATAGGACAGAGACAGCCTTTCAAAAAACTGCCACAGTATAAGTTATGTCCATGGCATCAGCCTTTGGGAGCAAATTAAGAATACATGGTGCAATTTATTTTAATATTTTTTTTCATACATATCTTCATGCAAACTATTACTGTTTCTTTTAATATATCACTCAATGCTGAGTTATTTTGAAAGGAATAAACTAAAGCTCAGGAACAAGACAAATAAGAATTACAGCTCTAGATGTTGTGAAAGTCTGCAACACTAGTCTAAAGAAAAAGCTAGCAGTTTAAGCACCCATGGCACTCACTGTTGACAAACCTTCTTTGAATTCTTAGCTGACTAAAGATTAGCTTATAGCGTATTTTTGGCTGCAGTTGGACATGTCTATACTAACATAACCTTCTTATGCCTAAAACCTCCAAGCTAAAACCCACCAACAAAAAACTCAAAAACACAAAGGAAAAAAACCACAACTCCCAAATTAATGACACTGCACAGAACTTGAGAGGACACATATACTATACAGACCGCAAATCAGTATAATATTACAATTATACTGATTAACACAGTGCAAATCTTAACAAGGAATAACAGCCTACCAACAAATGCAAAAGTCACTGTTAGCCACTCAAAGCTCTCATGGGAAAACCTGCAAAGTTCTAGTTCTTGGCCATTTGCTGGTTTCAACATAAACAACTGGGATCAGGCAAAAGCACCAGCAAGTTTAACCTACTTTAACTGACTCCAGTCCTTAATACAGTTTGAACTCTGGGAAAAAAGATAATCACTTTTACTTTCCAAGTCTAAATTAGTTTCTATGACTCCTGAGGCAGAGAAAAGGGCTGCAGAGAGATGGGTTGCTGACTGGGTTACTGCCCTGGGATGCTCATGTGCACATATCACCCCCACAAAGGCTTGGAGGATAGGACCAGGGTCCTCAAGAGGGTTTGGGCAGGTTCCTCACACCTTCAAACCTCCATTCCAGAAAAATGAAGAGAACACCTCTTCCTCACTGTGTGAACACACATCACCTAGCACAGTGATAGGGTAAATTTAGATTAGACATTAGAAAGAAATTCTTTAGTGTGAGAGTGGTGAGATACTGGAAGAGGTTGCCCAGGGAAGTTGTGGATGCCCCCTCCTTGAGAGGGTTCAAGGCCAGGTTGGATGGGGCTTGGAGCAACCTGGTCTAGAGGAAGGTGTCCCTGCCCATGCAGGGGGGTTGGAACTAGATGATCTTTAAAGTTCCTTCCAACTCAAACCATTCTATGGTTCTGTACATGCAAATCAGTCAGTCACTCCAGATATACTAGTGAAAGGAGACATCACTGTACTAAACAACAGGGATATGAAATATGTTCAAGGGTTTTTTTGTGCAGTTTCTCCCATTTCCCCCATATATTTTATGGAGATTAGAAATAAATAATAAATCAATCAAAATACCTGGCACTTTCACAACACCTTTTAACCAAATATGAGAATATGCTTTTTCCAAAAGAAAGCAAATATAATTAATTATATCTTTCAACAAAGGAACCAAAGTACAAAGGAGTAAAGACCTGCTTTTTCTGAGAAACAAAACAGCCCCAATTCTCTTTGAAATTAATGGATGCTGGAGTCTTTCTGCTGCTCTGAAACACGGCTGTACATAACATTCCCTTCCCCAGTCCCCAGTCCCGACCTCACGAACACAAATTAAGTACTCCTTGCTTGCATAAAAGAAGAATCAAAAGTCACAACCATGAGATCATAGAATCATTGAACTATTCAGGTTGGAAAAGACCCTTGGGATCACTGAGTCCAACGATCATCCCTACTCTAAAAAGTTCTCTCCTAAACCGTATCCACCAACATGACCCTTATCCTCCAAACAACCCTTAAACACATCCAGGGATGGTGACTCAACCACCTCCCTAGGCAGTCTATCCCAGTGTCTAACCACTCCTTCTGTGGAAAAAAAATAATTCCTAATGCGAATGCGAGTCTATGTAGTATCTAGCAAGGAAAGGAAAACAAAAATTACATATACTTACTTTTTCTTTGCTTCACTGTCCCCTGGGATTTGCCTTTTCTTTGGGGGTGGTGGTGGGGGCAATTCCTGTTTGGTTTGTTTAACCACTACATGTTCCTTCAATGATGTTGTTTCTGCAGCAGTCTTCTGTGAAACCTGTGACATCCCTACACTTCCTACAGCTTGAGCTACCTATACAAAATAATTCAGCAAAAGTGTTAAATGCCATTCCTAACACAGAAGCTGAACTGCTGTTGCTTAGTTCCCTTTATTTGTCATCCATAAAAGTCCATTAATTCACTCCTACAAATAACCATGTCATGAAGCACCTTCATCAGAGATGCACTGCACAGAAAAACTTCATTTGTCTCATTTTACCAGATGCAAAAAACACATCAAAATTCTCAGTTCACCTAAAATTTTATGCCAGTCCAAGTGAACTCAAATTGGCAAAATAAACACTGTATCTATTTTATTTCACAACTGCTTGCTTCACTGAAAGAATCAAGGTTCTTTGGGTTTATTAACATACACTTGAATTTTAGACTCATACCCCATAAAACCAAGCCTACCTCTCAGAAAGAGCTGATACACAGTGAATTTGACCTAAAAACTCACTCAAGTCAATAGAAACCTTCCACAGTCTTTAATGGGTTATAAACTAAGTCCCATTGGAATCAACCTGTAAGTTCTAAGTATATGCTTGATATTCAGGGAGAGTGAAAGAATGAAGACAGAATTTGGCACTCCCCAGTGCTTTGACTCAGAACAACAAATTAAAGCCACATGACTGAAATGGATCCTTATTCCGACTGCACAACTCTTTCACTATACACTAAATGCATCATGAATCAGTCCCACAGCCTTCACCATAATAACATTTTAATACCACAAAAAAGGGACATATGAGTCCTAAAACTGTCAAACAAAATTCTCACAGAAGCCAACGGGAGTTCTGTCTAAATAAAAACATGACCAAGCACTCAAAATACTAAACTAAACATTTAACAATCCAGCTTGGCTATCATCGTTACATATCAAACAAACAACTACTCTATTTTCAACAGATGAGAAATCATACTCACAGAGCATAAATGCTTGTATGACTCCCATTTGTTTATCTATTCTGGGTTTGGGGTTTTGTCTTTGTTTTCTTTTAGTATCAGATTTAATCCAGTCCCAGCACTCTTACAGTGTTTAAAGGGATTTGCATTGACTGATTGATAATACATGGCAAGCCTGTTTTAGTCATCAGAAAAATGAAGCTTAATCTGTGTAAAAAAGGAGTAACAGGACTAGTCAGGTTAACAACTTGGGGTTTCAAAGGCCCAAAACTGCAGATAGGTTTGTCAGCAGATAAAGTCAGTCCCATGTGACAGAACACTCACCTACCTCTCTAGCCTCATGACAAGAACTCACATGGGCAATTTTGCTGACACTATCAATGACGTTTGCATACATACAGACAACTAAACAGCTAAAAAGTAACAAAGCCTTGTAAAGTACCTGGTTAGAGTAATCCTCTAGCTTCTGAACCAAACTGTCCCACCTCTGAGTTAGTTCTTCTTGATCCTGGTCAATTTTACTGGAGACTCTGCCATTCCCAAGGATTTGGGCCACATCCTGACCTAGCTCATTCAGCTGGTCTAGTGTTTGCCGCTTCATACCCATGTCCTCTTTTAAAATCTGAAGTTCAAAGAAAACATTAAAAGATGACATTAAGTATTCTGCCATCCCTTAGCTTTTAATTCCATGATGAGTCAGATACATCATAGATTTCAAAACGGTTCTGTTGTGTAATGAAGCACTAACAGAAACTTCAAAAAGCACATAAATGAAAAAGCTCCTAGAGCAGTCAGCAGTATGTCTTGAGTAACAGTTACAAATTATTAGTTCTGGTACAAAATGCAACAATGTATTTTAAAAAATAAAAACCACAAACCCACACTTTGGAACAAACAGCTCACTGGTGGCCTGCAATAAACTCCAAACTCTGTCAAAAACTCAGGATAATTGCTTCAAAGTTTGGTACACCGGCCTGGAATGGTCATGGAGTAAGTAGCACAGATTTTTTAAATTCAAGTGAAATAATATGGCAAGGAGATAATATTGTCCTAGATTCCAAAGTATTACACATTCACAGCTTCTACGGTGCAAAAAATGATAACTTGCCATTCATTTAGGTCATAAGACTTCACAGGATAGAGCAGGATAATGATACTCACTGCTAGTTTTCGAACATTCACACTAAGGTCTGTTTGATCTTTGAAGTTGCTTGTCTGGACCTTGCTCAAAGCCTCTTCTTTCTCAGTTAACCAAGCTTTCAATAAGCACTGCAGATCATAAGAAAAATAGTACAAGAAAATACTAAGTTTGTCAAACAGCTATTGACAATTCCTTCTCTAAGATCATTGCACAGATTTCAAAGCACAGTTCTGCAGTCTTTATGCAGGAATTCCAGTTGGCATTAACAAAAAGGGGACAAAATATATCTGGTGATCAGGGAAGTAAGTAATCCTTTCTATTAAAACAATGCCAACAAAAACATTTCTCAATATATCAGAACACAATGCCCAAAGTTACTTATAGTGAGCAGATACGCGCAATGAAGCTGATGCAGGACTTCTAATGTATACTGGAATTAGATGTATCAAAATGTAAAGAATGCTTTCTTTCATTCTCTGCTGTTCTTCCTTGGTGATTCCAGCCATTACAAATATTTTCTCACAGAAGCTACACTACTAATAACTCAGTGCTATTTTAGTCCAGGCAATCAGTCAGAGACTCAGTCACCTCCTTGTTTAAATGCACCTACTTCCAATTGCAAAGTGACTTTCGCAACCACTGCCTCATTAACTGTGGAAAGCTGGAGCTGTCTGCTCTGGACAGTAGTAACTCAAGGATCTTGAACATACTCCATTTTGCTAGGAAATCTATCCTGGGTCTCACTTCAGCCACACAACACTCCTAGGGAAACTCCAGCAGTAACTGTCCAGTATCAGGAAGGATTTTAAACGTTTGATATTATGTTGCAAATTTTCTGTTGCTGCCCCTGTGCGGCCATCTCGGTAGACTGGAATGTCCAGCTTTCCACCAAGTTCAGCTGCACAGACACTGGCACACTGCTACTCCTCTGTGTTTAAAAAAATAAAGTGATACAGCGAGGCAGACCTCTGTTCTTTGAACGGCACACTTTACAACAGCCACCAGGCTCCTCAGTGAAGCTGTGTATTTTTTTATTTGTCCCAGAACTGCAGCAACTTTTGGGCAAAAGGGGTAAAGCAGTTTACATTGCTAATATAAACCAATAAGCAAAATGTATAGATAGAAAACACAATGGTGGTGGAAGTGCCATAAGTCTGTATGAAACAAAATTATAATACCACATACTCCCTGGAAGAATTACTCTGGCATTCCAGCCAACATATTTTATGAGTAAGAGGATCTTAAAAACCCTTCAGTGTATTCAATTAATTTCTGCTAAATCAGCAGCTGAAGATAACTCTGCCTAGAAAACTGAAACATAATTATCACAGTGCTAAGAAATATCTGGCACTGATTGAGAAATTTGTTTCCTGAGTGGTAAGAATTGTGTTGACTTGGCAATGTGGTTTCGAAAAATTTTCTAGGCAGCCACAAAAAGGCTGATGTATTGTTGTTGCTCATCTTTCCATCTGGTTGGATTAAATGGAAAAACGACAGAACGTAAATGTTGTAGTTATTTTTGTGTTAACAAAGTGTTTGTATTGAAGCTTCTAATTAGCTTCAAATAATAATTTTTGTAGGTGACTTTATAATTCTTCAGGGCAGAGAACTGTAATTTGAACTTGTTGGTAAGAAATGCATTGTCCATAGTTGAACAATGAATGCAAATATAGGCTGATCTAAACTGCCTAATATAAACTGCTTCTTCATTACATGTATTATGACATTCTGCATTAAATAAACACAGATTATTTTTATTTTTTTTATTTTTACAGACCAACACAATTATACACAAATTAAAAAAGCTGAAACCAAAGCAACTCCAACAGATGACAAAAACTATCAGAGGGGTGGTATACGTCTCCTATAAGAAAAGGCTGAGAGCGTTGGGGTTGCTCAGCCTGGAAAACAGAAGGCCCCAGAGTGACCTTATAGCTGCCTTGCAATACTTAAAAGGGGCTTGTAAGAATTATTGGGACAAACTTTCTAGCATGGCCTATTGTGACAGAACAAGGGGCTATGGTTTTAAACTAAAAGAGGGTAGAGTCAGACCAGATATAAGGAAGAAATTTTTTTTACAATGACAGTGGTTATGAATCGCTGGAGCAGGTTGCCCAGAGAGTTGGTAAATGCCCTATCCCTGGAAGCATTCAAGGTTAGGCTGGATGGGGCTATGAGCAACCTGATCTAGTTGAAGATGTCACTGCTCATTGCAGAGGGGGCTGGACCAGATGATCTTTAAAGGTCCCTTCCAACCCAATCTATTCTATGATTCTATGATATACTTCACAATATTGCAATAGTCAATGAGTGGCCACTTTCCCCCAAAGGGTGGAAGAGGACAGAAAACATGTTCAGATATGGTCATAAAAACTGAGAGCACTTGAAGTCCATACCTGGACATACAGAATGAGGATTTTTGAGGAATCCTTATTTCTCAACTTATCTTCAAAGAATCATATCATAGAATGGTTTGAGTTGGAATGGACCTTAAAGATCATCTAGTTCCATGATGCATGGGCAAGGACACTTTCCAGGTTGCTCAAAGCCCAATCCAACCTGGCCTTGAACATTTACAGGGAGGAGGCATCAACCACCTCCCTGGGCAACATGTTTCAGAGTCACACCACCCTCAAAATAAAGAATTTCTTCCTCATGTATAACCTAAATCTACCCTCTTCCAGTTTGAAACCATTAGCCCTTGTCCTATCACTACATGCCCTTGTTAAGAGGTGCCAGAAAATGTTAGCACACCATTTTCTATATATACGTACACATATGCCAACACAGTAATTTAAAGAAATACATATAAATAGATACTTGGCACTGGATCAAACAGAATATGAAGATTGAATTCATATTCACAACAAGGTAGCAACTAGAACACATGAGCTTCAAATTCAGCTTATCGATATGCTGCAAATAGATACAGGAGGGGTCAGGAAGAACTATATATGCAACCTCAAAAAATGCACAATAAAACATTCCTGTCAAAGAAACCAGGTAGTAACTGATAGCAACAGCTGTATCAGCACTGTTGTACTTCTTTTACACGTCTAAACAATCTGGCTGTACAGCAGAGTTTTAAAAGTAGCTTACAGTGACAAATACTATCACTGAAGAAAACAAAACAACTTAAGTAAAGCCTTCAGAGGAAAAGCCATCGAATATTTTAATCTGAAATACAACACAAGGTCTAGCACTAGGCATGCAAACCTAACACATGCGGTTGTGTTACTACATTTTTAATGCTACCAGTTAATTTGTGTTTGAGCAGTATATTTAATATATACATAAAATGTGTGATATCAAAGACAATACTCACAGTGTCATCATCTTCACAATTCTACTCTTTGCCTAAACTCAGCAAAATGAGACAAGCTGCATGTTTTGCCATTTGGCAAAATGTTTTATGTTACCTATTCTGAAAACAGTATCTATTGATCAGTTGATTACCAGGTTGTGTACCTGTATCCATGTTGGAAGTACATATACCTCAATTAGAAAAATTTCTGTAATTGGCAAACCACCAAAAATACCTAGTGATTCATTGCCATTTTGCTTTTATGGATATTCCCACTTCTTGGCCATTTTGCAAGGTACCTTGGAAATTCTCTTACAAAGAGTTATAAACTTTCCCACTTAAATTTTGGAAGATACTTCTCTTGCAATGCATAGCTACTGTGCTCCTCAAGAAACACTGGGAACCCAAACAATAACAAAAATCTAGTATTTTGAAATTTTTTCCCAAGAGCTGTTACACCCTACTAAGAGATTTGGGTGGTGGTTGGGGTTTTTTTTAGCTTGCTTGGTTTATTTTTCTCTCCACAAATCAGCCAGTCATTCTGGGTACCTGAAGAGCAACTAACCTGTTCTTCCAGCAGCTCCTGCCATAAAGGCTGAATTTCTTGCAACTTGACCCGTCGCTCCTCAGTCCAGCGACAAACCGCCGTCCAGCGCTCACCCAGCCTCTAGAAAAGGAGGCAACGCTCATGAACATTCTCAAGCCTCACAAAGAAATTCAAAAATCAGATATTTAAAAGCATAATTTCTACTTCACAGTAACCTCCCCTTCTGCATCATGACTGCCTTGCCCATTATCCCCACTGCTGTACTGCACAAAGCCGGATGTTTAAACTTGCAAAAGAATTGACCTATGGCCTTATTGCTGAAGTCAGTGAGCTATTCCATTGACTTCAAAAGGAATTAACAAAGTAGCATGAATTCCATTTCACTACATTCTGTTTCACATTCCCTATATTTCAGGTTACAGTTTAACTTCTGACAAATAAAGAAAAATACTTCACATTAGATTCCCCAGATGATTTCTGCTCATGTCTTTAAATATTTTCTCCATCAGATTTTAACTTCTTAATGAAAATTACTTTTGTGAAATAAGAGTTGTACTGTGCATCTTCCCATTTTTATGAAACTGCTGAAAGGATACACTACAAAAGTGCCTAAGTCACTGGGAATGCAAACAGCTTGACTCAGAAGGAATTGAGCTTGAAAGTCACCAAAGCACTTTTGCAGCTTTTACCCTGAGTAAGTTTAATAATTCTTTATGTTCATATTACTTCTAAAAAATATTACTGTAAATTACATTCTAGAATAAATTGTGCTTAAACACTTCAGTGTTGATTAACCATTTTATGTAAAGGTTTGAAGTGCCTGCTACTACAGGTGAAAAAAGAAGGCTCTAACATTTTACCTGCAATTGTTCCTCTAGCATAGCTGTTGCACTTTCCCCACTGCTTTCGTCAACAATGACAACCATGTGTGTTAGGGAGTTTACTTTCACCTGTTCTGCCTCCAGGTCACTCTGCAGGCTCTAGAACAACAAATCAGGTTAACAACTTTTAATACATTTGCTAATCTGCTAATTTGGCCAAAGCAAGTGACACAACCGCTGTGGTAAAGCACTCAGATTCAACAGTTAGACAGACTGCCAATGGGAATCTGCATAGTTTAAGTAAATGGAAGCAAAAGACTTTCAGAAATTAACCCAAAACCATTCTGTGAAAATGTTGGAAAACACGAAGGAGTGTTTGCTATGCATCACACTTGACTAGGAGAATCATACAGCAACTGCATTGAATTTCTATATGAATACTGTTATAGGCAAGACAGCTTACATTTTTCTATAAAAAGCTACTATTGTTAATAAGCAGGTATCATAGGGCATGCCAAACAGGGGAAAATCGCTAAGAACATTTGGCCTTTAACAGTTGACAATATCATTCTTATAAGCATCCAGAGTGTGATAACTGATCATGACATTCAAAGACAATAGCTGAAAACTGCAGAAAGTATACTCTTCCAATTAGTTTGAAATCTGTAGATTCAAATATGCATATAACTTCTAGAAGAACAGATTCCATGGTTAAAGCTTTCCTCCAAAACATCTCTGCAAGATCAATATGCCTTTACAGTACTGTAAATACCATTTTTATCCCAGAATATCCTAAGATACTCTTTGAACAACATGCCTCAAACTCCCCAGACTTTGAAGATACAGGAAAAAAAAATGCAAACATGGGACAGAAAATCACAGACTAAAAATACTCCACAGTTCTTGCCCTGTGAGCTATGTCCCGTGCTGGGGAGAAGGTCAACCTCATCACTGAGTATGAAAATGAAAGCTGCCACCATGACAATATCAAAAGATCATCTTTCTCCTTCAAAAAATCACTGTAGGCTAGAGAGGCTCGACTCCCATCTAGAAACTTAACTGAGACAAACCACTTCCAAGACCTTGTGCACATCAGAGACCTGTGGTCTATGTCCCCCTTACAATGCATAGCAGAGCAATGACTAGAATCAGTGACTTGGGAGGCCCTTCCTGACAGTTTCAACTCTCACATTATTTTAATCTGCAAATCTCAAGCACACTGTAGCAATGCCTTCCCATCATTAAAGACAACTTTGTCCAGAGTACATTTCATACTGTCACTCACACCTACAATTTACCTGGAGAGGCCTCATTTCCTGCACAATTTTACCAACAGGTTTCACTTCCCACAAGAAGCAAAAATAACAGTTTCTACTCTAGACATCAGTGTTCGGTTAAGAAAGCACTTCCAGAAACTTCCAATTCCTTTCTATCCCATCATCACCCTTTTCTAAACATCAAATGCAACCCCTGAGCACAGAACCATATGTGACTTCTGACACAACACAGCTCCTCAGCTAAGGAACCCACCACCACACCCATCTTACTAACACTTCTCCCTTACATATTACATAACAGACAGAAAGGTTTACTTTATGTTCTTCCAGCTGTTTTTGAAGGCACTCCAAATCCTCTGCTAAGACCTGAGATTCCATCTTCTGAATGCGTTCTTCAGTGACCGTCAGCCAGTCAGACAGCTGCTGCAGCTGCTGCTTCTGGAGCTCCATCAGCATGTCATGCAGGCTGCAGGGGGAAGCACAGGCAGTTTTTCAGAAACAGCTTTCCCAAGGAAAGAGGCTAAGTTCTAGCTCCTATAGGGAAGAAGGCCATTCATAAATCTGTTAGCTATTATCAAATAATATTTTCACCACTAAGTATCCCTGTTTCTTTCTCAAGCAACAAAGTTAGTGAATTATACAATTTATACCAGGGAATATTCCTTGCAACAGGGAGTTGCCTCCCAAAGAGCCTCTACTGAGACTTGGCAACAAAATACAGTTTCTCCCTGGATTTGCAGCTCTTAGCTTGATAACCCACAGGCAGGAAAAAATGATTCTAAGTGCTTTTTAGTTGTGCAAACATTCATAGCTATCCCCATTTGCTGTATGCTTTATTCAGGAATTCAAACTACTGAAACAATATTAAAAACACTTATGTAACTACTGCACGTACATACTACAGTCTGGTACATTTACATAACCTAACAGTCAGAAAAGATTTATCTAAGAATCCCCAAAAACCCAGCTATATTCATTTCCTTTGTTTCACACCTTGCAAAGTACAAAGAAAGTGGATTGCATGTCACAAACTAAAGAGTACATTAAAAAAATATTAAAAAATAATATATATGTATATTTTAAAAAATCTTACAAATGGATGCAAATCATCTTCTCCAAGATGCAATAAGCACCTGCAACTCTAGGAGAAGCTGTGTGACAATGACTTACCGGGACTGCCTGTCCATGCTCTCCACCCGTAGCTCTTCCCAGCGGGAGTTCAGCAGCAACATTTGCTCCTGGATCTCAAATTCCTCTTCAGGAGACAGATTTCCCTGAGCCACCAGTTGGTTTCCAGCCTGCAGGACGCTGCCCACACTGCTCTGGTGTGCAGTCAGTTCCATCATAAAACCCTGGAAATGGTACAACCAGCCACACCACTGTGATTTGTGAGCTCCCAAATGAACTTACGAATTTGTAATTGTCCTAATAAATTGTAGTGTGGGAAACAGTGCTGCAGAATGAGCCAGCACCACCAAACCCACAAGCATGGCAGACCTGTTCCTCTCCCTGACACATGATTTTTTATGAGCTACAAAAATTCTGGAGACAGTAAAATAGAGCTAATTGAGGGGGGAAAAAGCTAACTATCTCAGAGAAAAAGGTTGTAAGAAGACAGCCTTTGAGCAAATGCACCAAGAAAATGACACAGAAACTTACCTATGGCCAACAGAACATAAAACAAGATCTGAAATGTACCATAGGAAAGCAAATAGAACAGTATGAGTTAACATTAAAAATTCACATATTTACTATAAATCTAGAATATCTCTTCCTTTGGTTCAAGGCTTCTAAACTGTAGCACAAGGAAAAAGAAACTCTTCATATTGATCAGCATTCAAATTTTAAATTCATTTGTATACAGTAAACTGACACAGGAGAAAACTAAAACATCTAACATGAAACTTGAAACTTTTAGCAGCATCGGATCAGTTTTTCAGACTTGGAACAGAATCAAAACAACAAAATAATTTTAAAACAACAATAATTTAGAAGCAACAACACATGTTTCTGAAATACGCTATGCTAATCATGACAGAGAGACCACTGAATTCAATTAACATGATTATCAATTTCAGCATTGCCCGCATTTAACAGTAAGTGACATAAAGGCTGACGAGGCCTTTTAGTAGTTGGCAGCAAAGAGGCACAAATCAGCCTTTGTCTTTGTATTATAGACACCAGTGAACCAGCCACCAAAAGATATTTCAAAAAAATTCGTTAAAGTTTCCAAGCTTGTTCCACTGTAAGTTCTCTTAAGATCCGTTTCACCTTCAAGAAGCTATTATTTGTCAAAAACAACAACAAAAAAAAAAACCCATACCCCACCACACCAGGCTATCACATTCAGTTAGAGGTGCTTTTAATTTAGAAAAATTTAGAAAAAGCATGATAGAAGAATCAGAATGGCAGGAAATGGAAGTTCTTGAGCTCACACACAACAAATGTTGCCAAATGAACTTACTTCGTGGGTGGAAAATTGCTCCTTGACTTCCTCAACATCACCAGATATTTCCTCCTGTTCCCGAAATTGATCCTCAGCTGACAGCAACCATGTAAGAACATCTTCCAGAGCAACTTGGTAGCTATCCAAGTCCATATCCACCTCTGTCACTGTGCTGGGAGTCTCTGCTCTAGAACTGCCCTGCTCCTCCTCAACTGCTGCAGCCTAGGCAGTCAAGAGAAAAGTGGTCTTAGAAGTACACAGAAGATGCCTTCCCAAATTTTACCAAATTATACTAAAAACAGAACAACTAAGATCCCTTTTAATCCTTAAAAAAAAAAAGTAAAAGTAGTCATTTGGTACTTTTTTAACAAGAAGGTTCACAGTCACCACTGATGAACTTTCACTTTTTTGAAAAGGAACCTGGATAGAAAAGACAACTTTAATCTTGCTCATTTAATACAGCAGTGGATCTTACACACAAACAAAACAAATACACCACCAACACCACAAGTCCTGCAGCAAACTCAGATTTTGGGCTGCTCTCTCCAGCTTGCCAAGACAAATGAGAAACAGAAGAAACAACACTGATGAAGCTTTATACCTCAACACACAATATTTTGTACATTAATTAGAAAGAAAAGAAAAGATAAAACCACTGAAGCCAATCCTGAAGACGATATGATCTACATGTTTTCCCAATTGTGTTGCTCAAGACAGAAATCATGTTCCAGAGAAAACTGACAAGACTGAAGATCAGCTAAAATTAAAACTTTAGAAAAGCCAGGCAGACTTTGATGACAAACACCTGCTGCACGTTGAACTCTCCATCCTCACATCCCTGCTTGTATCTCCTTGGAAGCGTCTCCACCTCCCGGATGTCTTCCATGGTGACTTGCTTAGGAAGGACCTCAAACAAAGAGGTTAAATACATAATAATAGACTTTTTGTCTGGAAGCTGTACAGCAACATCTGCATCAAAAAGAGAAAATATGGGGAAAAATAAATGAAGAAGCTGCTTTTCTAAATCATTGCTTAGAAATCAGTTAAGACTTTACATATAGTGTAAATCACAAGTTCTTCTGTTAAGTAGCCTTTAGTAAGGTTTAAATTAAGAGAATCATGTTTGACATATGGTTGAAAACAGTATACAGGAGAAAAAATTTAAAATAATAAATTTTCTACATTTGGAAGTGAAGTTACATTAAAAGGCACACTCTTTTTGAAGCAAGAGTCCAAACATGAAGTTACCAAGGAATAAAAACTTAGGGGAAAATTATTCTAGAGCATCTCCCAAGCAGACATGCAGTTCAGGGACAGTATCCCACATAAGTGAACTCTTCTGCTTAGGCTCTGTCTCTATTCCCAGCATTGGTAAGTTCATTTTCTTACTTTTCATATGAGAGTTTCACCAACTCAGGTTCACTCAGGTTTGGGGTTTTTTTTTTGTTTTGTTTTGTTTTTGTTGTTTTTCTTTTTTTTTAAGCAGGTGGTGCTTGAATCTATAAATTTTGAGGGCTTGTCTTAGAGTGAATCTTCAGGGGCTCCCTTCAAAGCAGAGTGAGAGCTCAGAATTTTAAGAAGGTGCCATTAAAGTCTTCTGGTAAGTAGTCCCACACAGTAAGTACTCACAGAACTGGCAGCTACTGCTACTCAATGTATATATGAAGAGCAAAATAGCATGAACTCTTAAGCTATTCCATTCTACATAATGCTCTACTTCATCTGAAAAGCACTGTCCCTTGCAGTAGATCTACCTAAAATAAAACTGACCCAGGATACCATCTTCCCTTTCTGTATACTGTCTCTCAATAGTAAATCAATTTGAACTTTAACATTCAAGAAGCCAAAGCATACATACAGACAGACATACCCTTACCCTAAAATTTACATTCTTTTCAACCCAAATTTAAGGGCCTGAAACAAAATATCAATGCACGAAACAGCTAGAATTTGTATGTATAGTAAATGTCAACAAAATAAAATTCCTTTAAGAGAGCTCACAAAAGCTTCTAATTAAGTAAAATAATTATATCCCACCTTCAGGATCCAACAGTTTCTCAATTCCCAAGTGGTTCTTGGCTATGCTGAAAGCATGTTCCAGTCTCTCAACTGGGGACATATTTATAACCTTATCCCAGCAGAAAAGCTCAGGTCTAAATGTAAAGACAAAACAGGAAAGAAAGAAATACATTTTATCTGAAGAAAACAGTTCTGCACCATGCAGAATATGAAATAATGGATAAGAAGTAATATAACATACACAGAAAATATCAAGTAAGTGCATATACAAAAATGCATAAATACAAAAATGTGCTCTCTTTTTATTAGTGTGAATCTGGCAATCAAAAAATCAATTAACTGACTGTAGGTCCACAGCAACATCCACCTTTCATTCTATACATATACTCATTGACTGCATCAGGAGGTGAAATACTAAAAGAAAATAAATCAGCTCTTTTAAGAATTTATCCCGCAACCAGATTTTTCAACTTTTTCTGTCACAATATTACTGTTACTACATGCTTTCTTCATCAAGCTCTGCTGGGGTATCAAGAGTCACTCTGTTCCTGGAGAGCCTCATTCCAAACTTGTGATGTGGCTCAGTGCCCACCCCAACCATCACAGCCAGGAGCAGCAGTGATCTCCACCCCTGCTTGCTCACCCTATCCTATGCCTTTTTTCACCATTAAAATAAACAAAAAACCAGTATCAAAAACATACCTACAAAAAATGCAGCCCATCACAAGTGCTCGTGAGAGTCACAATGCAAATCAGACCAAGGAGCTGATGCATTTACAGTGCCACAGCCTTCATGTCACATTACTGTGAACCAAATGAAATCTCCAGCCCAGCCATGCACCCAAAACAGGCATCAAAGGAGAAGAGAAGAGCACAGAGCAGAAAGTGGGGTCAGCAAGCAGGGCCCCCTCCTAGTGGTACCTACACTGAGAGGACATGATCACCCTAGAGCTGCAGCAGCATGCCTGTAAGACTGCAAGGCCATTAAAATACTTCACATTCCCGTGTAACAGTGGCTTCTCATTAAAACATTGCTCTTGATTCAGTGCTTTATAGGACTTGGGGGTGAAGAGATGGGCTTGCCTTTAATTATTTTTACTTAATTCTGTTCTAAAGTGGCCTGAGAGTATTTTTTTAATTTCTGTCATTACATTTTTTAAACAGGAAGGCCATAAGCCAGCAAAGTCTGAGAAGCAAATTGCCAGAAGGAAGATGGGGTGAGTAGGGAAGAAAGGTATGCAAAGATCCTGACAGAAGCTAGTGGAATAGTGTACCCTCCATGCAAGAAGCAATAAGGATAACCACAGAGATTCACATAAAGCCTTAGCAGAGACTCTTACTTTGGAAAACATATTGCAATAAACACAATACATACACTACCTGCACAATGCCATGATAACACAAAGTACAATAAAATGCAAGCTAGATATTTACCTATGAGCAAGAAAATTGCACCAAAGAACAGAATTTAATTCACAGAGGAACTAAGCTAGCATCAGGAAAGTAAAGAGACCAGCACAGTAAGATGTTGAATGTCTTATTACCTCACATATTGTTATTGAGTGCTGTGTTACAAAGTTACTAGATATTATAGCCAAAAGGTAGTACTACTAACAATCATTCATAGATACATAAGAGAAAAGCAAGCTACTGAACCTCTTGGGGTCTACAAAATTGTCCTACATTAAGTGATTATTATACATTATAAACACATGATATTAAACAATTTCAAAGCAATATTGGAAATGCCCTTTAGGTAGTGAAGAACTACTATCTGGGTAGGCTAAACAGCTTTGTTGTTCTATCACTTCTGCAACCTGCCCCAATGCCTGTGACCTTTGCAAGTGCATTTTAAAGATTGTCTTTCAAAGCTGGCCTAAATCTAAACCCAGCTCAAGACTTGTTAGAAGTGTGTGAAAAATGGTGCTTCCCTGGCTAATGGACTGGTGCCCAGGGACAGCAAAGCTGAATTCTGATGTGCTGGCAGCTGCCAGGCTCCCAGAAAGAGGGAATACTGAAGGCCCAGAGATCAGCAGAATCAGGTAACTGAAATTTTAGGAAGCCAGAGGAAAACAGTTACTCTATTCAAATTTTCAGCAGGGCCTTTTGCTACTTAACCCTGCTCTGAAAAGAGCAGAGCTCATATATTTCAGATCCTGCAAAGCCCAAGTACATAGTCAAAATGCATGAGTACAGCAAAAAGCCTGAAGCCCATTTTGCTGCCTCTCTCCTTCTGTTTCCCTCAGGTCACCTAGTTCTCACTTGTGTCTAAAGCTGGCACTCTCTCTGTCACAAAGCTTCACACGTTCAAGCAGCAGATCCACGCTGCTGCAGGCAATTAAGCCAGTATGAAATCTGGCAGTACCATTCACACCATCCAGAGAAGGGACTTGGTAATACTTCTGATGCAGTCCAGAGACACCTTTGCTAGCATTGCTCTGAATTGAAGAACAGCCCTTCCAAATTTTCAGGAGCTCTCAGTGTGGTGCAGGCTGAACAGAAGCCAGCCCTGGTCTACAAGGCACATAGAGGTACCAGGGCAGACCTGTCCTGGAGCCAGTGAGCCTGTGACAGAACCTGTTATTTCAGTCAGCAGAGGCCAAATGGGCACTTAAAAGCAGAGAGCAGCAGGCTCAAAGTGAACATAAGGTTTTGCAAGGACTTTGTATCTGCTGGGCTTATATATTCTGGGTGTTTGTGAAGCGCTTGCCATAACACTTACTTCCTGGTGGCCAGGAGGTTTGGTTACATGCTAGATAGTATCACACCATTACCATAATAAAATGTTTTTTATGGTTAAAAGTCAGCCTTTGCCAAGCAATGAGCTGACTTCATTTAAAGTATATTGAATTAGAATGAATCATCCAGAAGAAAAATTTTAAAAACCTAAGAACCGTCAGTTAAATTTCATAGGAGTCTGTAACAATCATTTCCTTAGACCACCAAAGAGTTCTTAAAAAATACAAAAGATCTGTGCAAAGAAGTTTTAACATAATTCCTTACAAAGTACAATGAAAAAACTAACGAATTCGCTACTGATACCTGAAGTACTCTTATTATCCTTTGATTCTTCTGCTCAGCAGTTCTCCTGAAAGAACTGCATACATTGTCTTTCAGGCAACATACATGCAAAGACTAAGAACAGCTACAGATCCTGTCTTTACTTCTTCGTTTTGAAGCTTCTGTATCTTCCTACTAAAATGATTCAGCAAACTGACTGAAGAAATGTTTCCATTTGCAGAGGAGGGAGAGCAGCAGGAAGGAAGTACAGGGGAAGGAGGTGGTCAAACCCCCCTGCAGAGACCTGTTCAGCACATTAGCTGGATAATGCATACTAAGTGGAATGTAAATCTGCTTCAGTTAGCAAGGGTTCGTGCATGAGCAGGAACTGAGTGACATTGCTGCCTTGGTTCCATCCTTTACAAGGCCTTGACAATACCACTCCACTGTTAATGTTACCACAAAAAAAAACCCAAAACATGACTCACCAAAGCAGGCTACAAGATGTCACATGCTCAAGCATGAAGACATAGGGAAAATGTTGCTTACTTCACTAGGTTTAAGAGAAGCTATTTGCTACTTACTTGTGTCTGTGGATGACAGCATTAAAGGCAAGTCCATCTGCCCAGCTCGTGGTGAAGTTCAGGACATTGACTTGACTGTAAGGCCTTGTGGACTGCCGAACCCAACTCAGCAGAATCTTCTCACTGTTGGTCTGCTGCAAATCTGACATGATGTTCTTCATTACATCCTTCACCTGCAAGACAGCAGCAACTACACTTCATGGACATAGTCTCCACTTTTCCTGCATATAAAAATTTTGAGCCAAGCTATTTCACGAATTGTGGAAGAGTCTTTCCCATGGAAAGCTATGAACCAAACTAACTCCTCCCATGAAACCTGGGAATAAGAGTCTTCAGACTGTCTTCGCACTCTGATTAAAAGAACCAGTAATCCTTCACGTAACAATGACATATCACTCTTACGTTATAATCCTCCCCCTTTCCTCAGTGCTGCCTACGCTAAGTGTGGGGTATGATATTTTTTACTGCCTTCTGCTGCAGTTCCACCAGTAAGCCAAACCCAAAAATAGAGCTTGCACAGGTTTTCTGCAAGAGGAGGATATCTACACAGCCAACAAAAGCAGTTTACTGCTTGGGTACTATGCATAAGCATCTGCCAAAGTTCCTCTAAGTGAATGAGATCATCCTCCCAGTTACCTAGATAAACCAGGAGAGAAAAGAGAAACAAACCTACAGAGCAGCATATAAAATACAAGTCCAACACAACTACATAGATAGTAAAAAAGTACCTGCTAAGAGAAGTTCATAAGTGCCTTGAGGAAGGAGTATAAATACACTGTTTCAGTCTGAAAAGCCTCTTTGCAATGAACACCAGCAGGAACTCAAGTGAGAGACTGAGTACAACTGAGCACATATGAGAACATGTGTCGTAGGAGGCAGCCAATAGACAGAGATCAGAAACCAAACACTGGCCTGTCTCTATTTACCAGCTCAAAATAGAAGCAGTGTTGTCCACCATCAAAACACCAGGAAGATTTGTGAGAATATCAGCAGATCAAAGCACAGGGAAAGAAGGAGTTCTCTCAACAGCCTCTCACCTGCCAGTGCAAGATAATGCTCCACAGCAGCCCCAGCGTCAGCTTGTGGTTTCCATCAACGATGTCAGTTCCTCCTATATTCACCAACTCCACCTGGAGAAGTCAGATCAACTCTCTATTAAACACTGTTACCACAGCTTCAAGTCACAACCCTACCCCAAATTCCTGACTGTCCAGCCACATTACCAAGTGCTCTGAACTAACTGTGGTTAGATCAGAGATGAGCAAGTACCGCCTATCTGAATTTGTCATGACAACTGCTGAAACAACATGACAAAAGACAGCATCAGAGAGATAATCCACTAGAAGAGTTTCATCCTCTCCTCTAATATACAGATACATACCAGTAGTCAAAACTGACCAATAGAAATGCAAAAATGAAGAATCTGATATTAAAAAAAAAAAGCTAAGCAGTCCTGCTCCTAGACACACTCAGAGATACTACAGAACCATGTAAACTCTAACAATGTTTGTCCTTTGTGTGAACCAGTACCCAAATAGGATAACTTTATATAAGGAGACCAAAATCCTGAGGGAAAAATAACATTTTCAAGTTTCCTATACGCATAGCACCCTGTATAGACTCAGTGATGGCCCAAGATCATTAAAAGGTAACACAGAAAAGACAAACAAGTTTACTTTAGTAAGCAAGAGGGCAGGAGAGGCTACTTACTCTGCAATCAAGCATTCAGCCCTCAGAAGAAGTAAAGCTTAAAGCACAATACCAGATACTCACTCACTTTAGAGCCTGAACTGAAATGGGGCAGTAAGTCTCCATTCAGTCAACACACAGAAAGCAGCACTAACTCTGAACCACCTTCTGAAAGGAACCAAGAGCAGCACACTGTACTAGTTAACACCACATCTACAGAAATTTGGCCAGGAAAAGCTGCCTATGGCAGTGGAGACAAATACCTCCCTGGTTGTATATACATGTACAGCAGATGCTGCAACGCACTCCTACACAGGGCAGGTGGTGGGGCTTCACTCTTGTAAATAACCTGAACTGGGAGCATCCTGCAGCCCCAGGGGCAGGTGGAACTGTGCATTTCACCTGGATGGGGAAGCTTTTTCCCCTGCTCAAAACAGTGTTATCCACAGTGCCTATCAGAAACTCCTCTCAGCTCACAATTACTCTGAGAACTGTATCTCGGCATTGATTGGAATCAGAACTGGTCATTGACACAAAGCCTGCATCAAGGAGCTGTCAAGCAATTAAAAAATACAGCACAACCACAACCACAGCACAGTAACAAAGCCCACACTCTGGCTCTCAGTGGATGTAGCATGAAATAACAGAACGGACAAGAACAAAGTTTATGTTTGTTTTAGAAGATATTGCTAATACATAAGAACATAATGGTAGCCCATGAATATTTTTCCTCTTATCACACAATCACAAATAGCTTTAATTCTGCAAAATCCACTTGCAACCTCATTGCTTTCAGATACTATCTTGACAATTTTCAGTTCCCCACAGGTCTCTTGGTTAGGAGAATCAAACCACAAATTACACTTCAAAGTACTAAGGAAGCTTGTGGATTTTACCCTCCCAATATTTACAGCAGTTGGAACAGAATCTTACAGCAATACTCTTTGCTAATAGTGGGCAAAAATATTTTAAGATAAGTATAAATTAAACAAGTAAAAGAATAACCAGTGCAAATAATTTTAAAAAGCACTGGAAAGCATGAGCAGAAAGCAAGACTAAAGGTCCAGGGCACTAAAATAAAACAGCTACATTGCAAGAACTTTTTTCACCTGTAATAGGAAAAAAAACCCTGAACCCTCTTGAGAACGAGTAACAAAAAACTCACTTGATTTTAATTTCACATAAATAATAATAAAATAATAGCAATTATAAAATTAATAACAATAATAATTGATTGCAATGATAACAGTGATGCATTCCTTGTTCTATTTCCACCATACAAGGAAAATACTTCACATGTGCATTTTTGTATTTTGACAATTCTGAACTAAAACTGCTATGCAGGATGCAGCCAGCAACCCACTAAGACGGTGAGTGAACTACTGAGACTTGAACAAAGTTAATCAATAAAAAAAGGTGACAGTAGACAGGCAGTACTACTGACAGTACACTGATACTGGCTGTCTGGAATGATTTCCAGTGTGGTGGTTTTTTTTAATTACTTTAAAAAAAAAACAAACACTTGGTCCACAAATCAAAAAAGTTGAACTTCATTACTTAGAACCTTTCTGCTCATCAGATGGATGAGGTTCACAGGATCACTCCAACACACACAGCGTGGGCAACAAACAAGGGGAGCTGGAACCTTGATACAACAGGAAAACTATGACATAGTGGCTATGACAGAAACATGGTGGGATGCCTCACACAGCTGGAATGCCATAATTGATGGCTATAAAATCTTCAGGAGAGATAGACAAGGATGGAGAGGTGGTGGGATAGCCCTGTATATTAAGAATTGTTATGAATGTCTAGAACTTGAGTACAGCATGACAAGGTTGAGTGTGTTTGAATAAGGACTAGGGGCAAGGCCTACAAGGCTGATATGGCTGTGGGAGTCTGCTATAAACCTCCCAACCAGGGCAGTGAGGTGGATGAACTGTTCCCCCTTTGTTCTTGTGGAGACTTCAACCTCCCTGATGTCTGCTGGAATTACAACACAGCAGAGAGGGAACAGTCCTGGAGACTCCTCGAATGTATCAAAGATAACTTCCTGACACAGCTTATGAGTGAACCAACCAGGCAAGGTGCTCTGTCTAGACCTGCTCTTTGTGAACATGGAAGGGCTGGTAGGAGATGTGGTGGTTGCAGGCAATCTTGGGCACAGCGACCACAAATTGTTAAGAGTTCTCCGTTCTTAGAGATGCCAAGAGGGGTGGCAGAAAAACTGCCACCCTAGACTTTCAAAGGGCAAACTTCAACTTGTTCAGTAGCCTGATTGCCAGAATCCCTTGGGAATCAGTTCTGAAGAGTATAGGAGCCCAGGAAGGCTGAACATGCTTCAAGAAGGAAGTCTTGAGGGTGCAGGAGCAGGCCATCCCTATGTGCTGTAAGGCAAGCCAGAAGCATAGAAGACCTGCCTGACTGAATAGGGAGCTTTGGCTGGTGCTCTGCGAGAAAAAGAGACTCTATGGCCTTTAGAGAAAGGAGCAGGCCATCCACAATGACTACAAAAATCCTATGCAGGGAGGGAACTAGAAGGTCCAAAGCCCAGCTAGAAATTAATCGGGCCTCTGTGACAAAGGACAACAAGAAAATCTTCTACAAATATATTAACAACAAAAGAAAGACCAGGGAGACCCTCCATCCCCTGTCAGAAACAGAAGGAAACATAGTGATGAAAGGTGAGGAAAAGGCTGAAGTGCTTAACGACTTCTTTGCCTCAGTCTTTAGTAACAGGACCAGTTATATAGAGGGAATCTCAACTCCCTAAGCTAGGAGACAGGGACTGGAGAATGAGCCCCCACACACACACAAGCCCAATCCAGGAGGAGATGGTCAGTGACCTGCTCCACTAAATAGATGTGCACAAATCTATGGGGCCAGATGTGATGCATCCAAGAGTGCTGGAAGAGCTGGCAGGGGTGCTCACCAAGCCATTTTCCATTATTCATCAGTAGTTCTGGACAACTGGAGGGATACCAACAGCTTAGAAATCAGCCAGTGTTACCCCTGTATATAAGAAGGGATAGAAGGATGATCTGGGAAATTACAGGGCTGTTAAGCTTTACTTCAGTGCCAGGGAAGCTGGTTGAGTAGATCATTCTGATTACCATTATGTGGTACATGCAGAACAACCAGGTCATCATGCCCAGTCTGCACGGGTTCATGAAGGGCAGATCCTGTTTGATTAACCTCATCTCCTTCTGTGACAGCGTGACCTGCTTATTGGATATGGGAAGGGCTGTGGGTATTGTCACCTTGACTTTAGCAAGGCCTTTGACACTGTTTCTTACAGCATTCTCCTACAGAAGCTGTCTGCTCATAGCTTAGATACAAACACGCTTTCTTGGATAAAAAACTGGCTGGATGGCCAGGTCCAAAGAGTTGTGATGAATGGAGTTAAATCCAGTTGGTGGCTGGTCACGAGGGGTGTTCCCCAGGGCTCCCCAGCAGCTGGGGCCACTGCTGTTTAACATCTTTACTGATGACTTGGATGAGGGGATAAAGTGCACCCTCAGTGAGTTTGCAGATGACACTAAGTTGGGTGGGAGTGTCAATCTGCTTGAGGGCAGGGAGGCTCTGCAGAGGGATCTGGACAGGCTTGATCAATGGGCCAAGGCCAATTGTACAAGTTTCAACAAGGCCAAATGTCCTGCACTTTGGCTACAACAACCCCCAGCAGCGCAACAGGCTTGAGGAGGAGTTGCTGGAGAGCTGCCCAACTGAAAGGGACCTGGAGGTGTTGACTGACAGCCAGCTGAACATGAGCCAGCAGTGTGCCCAGGTGGCCAACACCATTCTGGCCTGCATCAGGAATACTGTGACCAGCAGGACCAGGGAGGTGCAGAAAAGGTTAACTAAGCTGATTAGGGCTCTGGAGAACAGGTCTTATGAGGAGAGGCTGAGGGAGCTGAGGCTGTTCAGCCTGGAGAAGAGGCTGAAGGAGACCTCATGGCCCTCTACAACTACCTGAGAGGAGGTTGTTGGTGATGCTGGTGTTTGCTTCTTCTCTCTAGTCACTAGGACAAGAAGAAATGGGGTCAAGTTGCACTAGGGGAGGTGCAGGTTGGACTTTATTCACAGAAAGAGTGGCGAGGTGGTGGAATCACCATCCCTGAAGGGGTTCAAAAAATGGGTAGACATGGCACCCTGGACTTGATGATCTTGAAGGTCTTTTCCAACCATAACAATTCTATGAAATACACCCTAGGCTTGTGTGATCCTTGCAATATTTCAACATGCCTATAAATTATTTCACAAGTTACGAATATTATATAGCCTACAAACTCTCAGGCAACAGAATGCAACTGCTTCTCAGTGGATGTTTTTTCCCTGCATCTTAACACACATCTAATGAAGTTAGGCAGTGAGTATAAAACATGTACATGACTGTAACAATCTCCAGCTAACTAACACCATCTGTTTATTTCTAGAAGCCCAGATCCTGCTTAAGGTAGAAGTAATTCATTATTGTAATTCTGTATTATTTCCTTTATTAATTTTATAAAATAAATACATTTCAAGCCAGAAAGACTCATTACTTATCCATAGAAAAAAAGTTAATCAGTATTTGCAGTACCTCAAAGATCAAAAAAACAAACGCACCATTAACTTTGGCTGCTTCCTAAAAAGTAGCCTTCCACCAACACAGCACATTCATCGCTTTTCATTCAGCACTTTACATAAATATGTCAGTGACTTTCTCCATTAGATTAATGTTATTGCCAGAATGTTGTTATTTTAGTGATCTGATATTTGGAAATAGAAATTCTAACTATAGCGAGTATGCTTATCAGGAATTTTTCTTTAGGGGAAAAATTAAATCACTTTATTACAGCACTGCTGGCTTCTGGGCAGTAAAGACATAAAAGCAAAATAAACAAAACCCCAATTATTATTTTTATTTTTCTTGTGAATTGAGGTTTGTTTGTTTGTTCTTCTGATCAGTTAACCAAAGCTCTAAATTAGCAAGTCAATCCAGATTTGACACAGTATTGAGATATCAATGGAAAAATCCTCCTGGATTTTGAGAGCAGGACACAAAAAACAGAGACAAAACCTGTCATACCCACACAGATTTTTGCACCAGTTATGCAATCTGGAAATTATTCTTTCTGTCCTGCTAGGTTCATGAGCTATTCAAAGCAGAGTTTCAAGTCACCTTTGTTTTGGAAGCTGAACACATCCCTAAACAAAACACAATTTAGTTAATAATATTAAGTTAGCAGTTTAAGATTTCATAAAACTATCAGACACTGAAATTCTATATCAGATAAGGAAAACTGAGAACACTTTATCCATCTCACTGAATTCTCATTTTAGATATATAAAAAAACTTCATTCTCTCCATTTTGAACTCATTTACACACAGGAATAAATTAAAGACTATCACAAAGCTGTGGAAAAATATGCTCACATTGTTCTGATGCAAGACTTGCAGTACTCGGTTAACATTATTTAAGGCATGAACTCGTGTAGAACCTCGCTCTTTAGCCTGAAAATAAAAAGTTACAATCTGTTAACATCAAAATTAACTTGACAGACCAAACAAAATATATTATAGAGCAAACAACAGGACATTTGTGCTAATTTTCTCCATATAATTTTTTTTTAAGTAAGAATGGAAGCAAACAAGATCATTGACAATAATTTCAAAATTAAAATGGGTCAGAACATTATTCCTCAATTCAGGCCACAGGAGAAGCCTTGGATTCAAAATGTGTTTCACTTCATCTTTGGTAAATCCAGAAGTTTTATTCCCAACATCTGCAGAATTATAAATTGGCAATACAACAGCAAAGTGGGAGTTCCTGGGGAAAATCTGAGGGTTTTGAATGTTTGCCAGAGTAGCTGAAGTTGTTTGGCTCCCAAGAGGGAACGAGCAGCAATTTGTTGCTTTGGCACAGAAAGCCTGCTAAATTGTTACATACTGGGAAGAAGTTGCAATTCCTGACTTTTTCTTCCTTTTATATCGGGGGAGGGAACAACACAGCTCTTGACAATACCTGCCACCCTATTTGCTTTTAATCACTGCAATTTAACTCCTGTGGCAGAACATGATCTGCAAGAGCTTAGAACTAAATTTAGGACATGGTAATCAACAGAATTAGTAACCAAAATACTCTATTGTCTTCGGTATACTTCAAATAAGACCACAAATCATTACAAGTGAAATGTATGTTTAAAAAAAAAAAAAAAAGGCAAGCTTGCAAGGTGAAATTTCAAATGGCTGAAGGTCCTTCATAAAGTTAATAAATTAATCTTAGATATATTATAAATAGTGAAACAAACAACTTAATCCCATGTGATGGCACAGGTTTCACCATGCCTCATGTATCTTTCCAAAGAGGCATCAGTGTTAGAAGTAGTTTTCAGACATACAAACACTTTCCCAAAAAAGCGTGTGTAGTTTTCAGCCTTTCCCAACCTGTAGATAGCAAAGGAGTTTTCAATGGAGATTCAGACATTTGCATGACCTACTAGCTGTTGTCTTCGTTTTTTAGGGAAGCTTTCATGAGCTCATTGGAAAAAGTTCACAGATACCCAGTTAAAGGCTGATCTCCCAGATCATCCAGAGGCAGACCTTTAAAAAAATCTCTATTAAAAATACACACTATGTAAATAACACCATTGGTTTTGCATGCTTTTTTGAATAACACCACTGCTTTTTCATGCCTTTTTAAACGGCATGTTAACCCTCAAGAGAGGGTTACACAGCTAACTTCAGCTTGACCCTATAATCCCATGATTGGAGTTCATGGGAATTTCACTGGAACAGTAGAAAACAAGTACACACTACAAGCAAAATGGGTTTTCAAGTAAACTAAAATTAAGAAAAATCACGTGGCATAGTTTGGGTTTTGCTGTTTTATTTGTTGATTTTGTAGAGTTTTTTTAATACATGGGAATACAACTCATACACATTTCTCTTACCAGAGGTTTCCCCGTCAGACCCTCCAAAAGGTCCAAAAGCTTCCTTCCATCCTTCAAATCTGTGAACATATCCTTAACTGGGGGCTTCCCACTCTACAGAGGAAACAAAAGCAGTAATAAAAATAGCATTTAAGAAGAATGTGCCTGAAAAAGGTACCTCTTTGTTTTATCACTCATTTCATTCTCATTCCATATTGAATGTGGTAAATAAAAGTTAGGGGACTATGACAGTGATCAGGAAGATACCCTTCTCTTCCTCAGTGCTGCTTGTTTTCTTTCTCCCCACCTCTATGGTTCTGTGCACCAGCAGCTTATTACCAAGATATCAAATTGGTACATCTGGCTCACATTAGGGTAGACACATTAACATTCAAAGATGGCAAAGAAAAAAACTTGGCAAGTTTGAGGAGCCATTCGAGAAAGAATGCTTGGGTCTGGCTGTATCTAAAGGAAGAAGAAACTGGGGCTTTTCAGAAAGAAGCTATTGGGACAAATTCTCTCAGATTTATAGGAAAAGAAAACAAAAAAGGACTTGGAATTAAGCCCTGTGTAAGGAGCTGCCACTCCTCTACACAGGCTAGTAGATCAAAAGATCTAATACATATTGAAACAAATTGATCATTTTCTTTATTTGGAAAAAGAAGCAAAATGTGAAACTTGGAGTTACTCTAAATCATATATTTATAATATTAATTTTCTTTGGGAGTGGACAGACCCTGTAGAAGAATGGTGGTAGATGTCAGCAGAATCATGTTAACCTTTTCCATGCTCCTTTTTCATATTATTTCTTCTTGGACCCTAGGAAAAAGTTAATGTGGGAAAGTGCTACAGGGTAGAGGGAAAAGACACAGGCAGCCAGCAACTAAGTAAGTGCCTTTGCTTTGTAATTTTCAACTGCTGGCTGCCAGTAGATCAGTTAAGCTACTGCTTTGTCCCTTTGAAGTGCCAATTTGAGATGAAAAATGTTTTCTGAAAAGTACCTGAAACTTCAATATTGCCTTTTTCTATCACCCTGGCTTTACAACATTGCTCTTTAGAAAGAAGCCTATCAAACCTTCATCTTACATGACATAAATTAGCTGACACAGATCTCCTCTACTTTCACTTACCTCATCCTTTCCTGACAACTGCTAGTAATTGCCAAATGCTGGCTAAGAAATCAGAAAGAGAGAGCTGAACTGCCCACTGAACCCAATTTTCAGGTATCTGTTTTTCCCAAAAATTCATAAGGGTTTTTCTTAAATGTCCACTTTAATTAGGTTTTATACTACTAAAACTATTCACAAGAAATCAGAGTTGAACAGCTGCAGAACCAAATTTTAATCTCCTGGACAGACATATACCTAAATGTAATTCATACAGTACCAACCAGCTAAACAGTGGTGAGAAAGATTGTAGAACTAAGGTCACATCCCCATTGTTTTGAAATGAGTTTTTCTGACAGATTTATTCTGCAATTACTTTTAGAGGCCTTGCTTAAAGATGTTTATATCCAGATGTTGACATATACTTAAGGAAAGGGTGTAGAAAGCTCTATAGCTAGCTTTCAGACCAATTCCAAACCAGAGCATTCATTAATACCAGGATTTGATAGCATTCTGCTATTTACATATTCTATTTCCTCAGCTCAGCTCTACCCTTTCTAGCACAGTAAGGAACAAGGCTTTCCTCCTAAAACATGCACGTTTCACAGATGACTCAGATGCTTCGCTGCTGTGTAGCAACTTAACCAAGCCTTTAAAGAGTGCTGAAGCAGGAGAAGAGGCATGGCTAGAAGCAGATGCAGGGAAGCCTCTTGTACAGTTTATGGTGTATAACAGGAGGTGATGATCCACAGTTTAATTCCCCCAGAGGCCAGTCAAATTTGGTTTGCATCACAAGATAGAAGATATGAGAAGTAGGTTGATAAGGGCATGAGAAAATTGTTCATGCGTCCAGAAGAGCAGACAGAAGGAGCTAAAGGAGGTTTCACTGGATGCAATATGATTCAAGTGCTCATTGTGAAAGTAAACACCTGTTAGCCATCAAAGTATGGGGTCTCACAAGAGCCAAGGGGGAGAATCACCTCCCTGGACCTGCTGGACATGCTTCTTTCTATACTGTCCAGAAAATGGCTTTCTGGCCCACAAGTTCACATTGTCATCTCATGTTCAATCTTTCATCTAACAGTATCCTTAAGCCCTTCTCTTCAGGGCTGCTCTCAATCCATTTATCCCTCAGTCTGTACTGACACTGGGGATTTTCCTGACATAAGTGCAGGACCTTGTACTTGGCCTTGTTGAATTTCATGAGGTTCATAAAGGCCCAGTCCTCAAGCCTGTCAAAGTCTTTCTGGATGACAACTTTTTCCTCTTGCCAATCAACTGCACCATTCAGTGTGATGTCATCTGCAAACTTGCTGAGGTTGCTTTCAAATCCACTGCATGTCATTGATAAAGATATAGACCATGACACTACAGATTGCAATAGTCCCTGACGGACACCACTTGTTACTGACTTCCATTTGGATATTGAACATTTATCACAGAATTACAGAATGGTTTGGGTTGGAATGGACCTTGAAGATCATCTAGTTCCAACACCCTGCATGGGCAGGGACACTTCCCACAGAACTAGCTTGCTCAGAGCCCCATCCAACCTGGCCTTGAACACTTCCAGGGAGTGGGCATCCATAACTTCACTGGGCAACCTGTTCCAGTGTCTCATTACCCTAATGTCTAACCTAAATCTACCCTCTTCCAGTTTCAAGCCATTACCCCTTGTCCTGTTGCTACAAGCCCTTGGAAAAAGTTCCTCCCCAGCTTTCCTGTAGGCCCCCTTCAGGTACTGGAAAGCTGCTATAACATGTCCCTGGAGCCTTCTCTCCTCCAGGTTGAAAAACCACAACTCTCTCAGCCTGTCTTCATAGGAGATGTGCTCCAGTCCTCTGCAATTCTTTGAACGTGACAATCCAACCAATTCCTTACCCATCTAATAGTCCATTCATAAATCTGTATCTCTTCAACGTAGAGAAAAGGACATTGTAGGAGACAGTGCAAAAGGCTTTACAGAAGTAATTGGTTGAATTATTTATATAATTAAAATAGTGCACACATATATAGCACAAACCGGTAACACTAAAACTGAGAATGCTATAGCTTCTGATTGTCAATAAATTTGTTGCCTTAGGTCCAGAATTTATATATATATAAATAAATACATATATATATAAATAAATATATATATGGATCTTTCTGTAAAAGCAGAAAGATGCTTCACTTAATAGAGTGCAACAAGGGTGTTGAGTGCATACAGTCTTCTTTGTTTCCCATCCTCTCACTTCACACATATGAAAACAAGCTGAATTACTTCCTGCTTTCAGTTATTCACTTCAACAGGTCATGGTATGTCCCTGCCCTATGTAATGTGCCCTGCTGCGATGGTGGAAATAATTCAGATTCACTTTCTCAGGATAATGTTTTTTCGATTTCACTGGCCAGAAGAGCACCATGTCATTGTCAGTTTAGTAAACAGAAGAGAATTAAATTATTTCTGCAATCTAAACTACACCTTCCTGGTTTATTAAAGTATCCATTATCCTCAAAATAGAGACACAGCAACACACAAAGCCTCTGTATTTACTGAAGTCTTGCAAAATGTTCTCTATGGGAAAGAAGTCCCTTCACAGAAAGCACTCCCAAGTGCAGGGTGACAAAAGTTGGCAAAGAAAGGGGTGCAGCATCCACCCTGCCAAGCCCATCACCACCTCCACTGCAGTACCTGGCAGAAAGGCCAGAAACCTGCTTCTCCAGCTTCCCACACCTACGTTAGACATGCAAGCACCTGGTGACAGTGGCCACCCAAGCAGCCCCAGCTGTCCCATCAGGGCACAGAGCCAACACACAGCCCTTCTGTCACAATGGGAGCGAAGACTGTGCATGTGCTGCATCCTCCTCAGCTCACACTGCCGACCCCCACCCATGCATTTTCCTCACACATTTCCATGTAATGTCTGCTGCTATCTAAGCCACATAAATCTGCAATCAGGAACATCACTGCTGTCCTACAGTGTACAATGCAGCTGGATGCTGCCCAGCTTTCCTGTGGTGCAGTTAGATAGCAACCGTTGTGCTTTATGAAGTCTCCTTCCTTTCTCAGGCAGAACAGCTACATGTTCCAGCTTCTGAAGGCTGTGTGACTTCTAAGGTTTATTAAGCTTAGAAAGCGAGATGGAAAATAATCATTAAAAATGGCAGCCCAAGGGATGGTCCCATACACCCATTTCTCAAGAGAAGACAAGGAAAAGCTTTGGAGCAATGCTGGCAGAACAGCAACACGAGCCCTACAGGTCAGCCTAGAGTCAGGGCACACTGCTGCCATCACCACCATCTCCTTGCAAGAAAAAAAATGTAGAGCTTGATTTCTTTGCAGGTAGAACCCACTGTTCATCCTACTGGGGGAGGCTGCTGTGGCAACAGAGAGGCCATGGGGAAACCAGATCTACAGCTCAACCTGTACTTCTACTCAGGGAACCTAATTCAAAGCAAGTTCCAGTGGGGCCAGAAGCACTCCAAGCCCTGGCTCTTACTACCCTGACTCCCACCCTGGGGCATCTGACAGGCCCATGGAAGCAGCACTGCCCTGAGCCACACTGGAGTGGAGGGGACAGCCCTGGAACCAGCTTTGTGTTGGGGCAGACTGGCATGCTGCAGAAAGAGCTAAGCTTCTAGGGGAGCACAGAAGTTCTTTCCCACCCTACATGGGGCATGGGGCTTGGTAGATTGCTTTCTCCCACCAGCCCTGCCCACACCCATACTACTCACTCCTAACCTCCAGAAAGCAATGTGGCTTTCTAAAAAAGTCTGTACCCACAGATATACACACACAAGTAAACAAACATATCTGCAGTACATGAAGAGCATGTGTCCATCTGTCTCTCTCTGTAGAGTCCTGCCTGGTATACAGTATGCTAAGCCAATGGAAATTTCTCCTTTCCAGAACCAAAAACTTTTTACTCACTTTCTATATACTTAAAGACTACACTAGTACAAAGCAGTTCAGCCTCTGCCAGCATCTTAAAAGGAAAAACAGTGCATCACTGAGCATAATGGATCAAGAAATATAAGGTTTTGCCTTCTACGAGTGTAAATGACAAACTAGAGAGACCCCTTCAGCAAGGACAAATGGTTAACCATGGCTGCATTGCCCTTAAGGAGCAGCCAACATTGTGCTTAGCACTGTACAAATTCAAGGCAGATAATGGGTCCTTTCTCAGAGACAAAACAGGGTCCAGTTTATACTACGAAGATAGTATAAAGGACATGCAGAGACACATCATGTCCTAGGAGAACTATGACGGTTCAGGGTATAAAACATTCACATCCCCCTCACTGAACACTTATCAGTTCACAGAAGGTAGTTTTCTCAGTTTTGCTTATGTTTGCTGCAACAGCAAAAAAACACTGGCAGAAACCTCTTTCTCTCAGCCTGCCCAAGAGGGCTTTGCCAGCAGAGCTGCACACAGAGTTGCTGTTGTAGAGAGTAGGGCTTGATAAGTCACACAAAAGAACATAATTAACAGACTTGACTTTGAAAGAGGCCATTTTGATTCCCTTCTGTTTTGAACTGGCACAACAGCTGCAAAGGTCATTCACTTCAACAGGAGCTAGCATAAGGGGATGAGGAAGAGGGAAGAGGAAAGGGAAAGGAAGGCAGAGGAAGAAAAATGAAAGCAGAGAAATGAGTTGGAGACAATATGTAAGCTAGGGCTAGGCCTGCCTGTGCTACTATAAACTTTGTGTGGCAAGACACTTATCTACCATCAGGCTCACGCACAAGGATCAGAACCAGATCCAACCCACCGTGTTACAATTTTTCCAACAAAGAATTTGGTGCCAGCCTTTATGCTAACATGAATAGGCGAAGAAAGAGAAAGAACAACTTTAATTAATTATCCACAGTAGAACACACTTTTTTCTGTTGATACATCTGTCATGGGGCAGCAGCAGCTTCTGAATGATCTTTGAACTGGAGACAAGAAACTAACCATACACAGCAAGACAAGTCACTACAGGCATCAGCTTTGCATGTTCCAGAAACACACCGGTACCATTTGAGAAGGAGATGCCACGTGCAGCAATCTCCTCAGCAGCTGCCCTCTCATGGCTGTTGGCCCATCTTTCAGCCCCTCTACCTGGATCAGGTTTAAGAGGGTGACTCACACTTCCTCATGTGCATCTAGGATTACTTGCAAAGAAGGGTCATACAGGCCAGCCAATATGACTGTGCAGAAATCATTCCTTCTCTTTGCCAGAAAGCATTCCCAGGAAATAGAGGAAGATAGAAACAAAATCCAGACCAGATTTTTTAAGAGTCATCAGTTGCTACTGACAGCAGAAAGACCATCCATCAACATTTACAGTATGTTCTACTGAAGCCACTCACAGCTGCAAGGCAGCAATCTTCCTTGAATATACATTTACAGTAGAACATTATTAACTCTCCCTTTATTACTAGCGAGAACTGTATCATAGCGAGCCAAGTTAGAGAATTAGAGGGATTCACTAACTCACAGTAAGACAAAGCCTCAACTTCTTTTTAACACAAACTTATTTCTCACTTTATCACAGCTATTTATGCTCTTTGTATATTGTTCTTGACAATAAAATTATATGCATAGCCATGAAAGAAGTTTAATGTCTAAGCTGACTTATTAGAAGCATGCAGTTTTCTCTTATGCCATCCTAGCTACCTACAGCAGAAAATGTATATGTTCTTTAAATCAATCATTGTTGTAGGTATGTTATTAGATTTAAATCTTTTCCAATACATGAATGCCAAAGATATTTAAGAAGAAGAGATAAGCCACCTCTATTTCACATCCTCCTTAGTAATATCGATTCAAACCTCCAAGTGACAACATTAAAACCAGGACGAAAGGTCCTCTCAGTTTCACAGTAATGCACACAGGCTGTCCCCAGGGAAGTAACACATATTGTAAAAACATACCCATGACCTTTACCAGCCACTGAGGGAATGCAGCAGAGGAGTTCTGGCTGATCAGAGAAGTGAAGGGAAAAGCCCTAATTGCCATTCAGATCACCTGCCACCTCAGGAACACCAAAACACCCCAAAAGGATAAAGTACATCTTAATTTTTCCATCATATTTTCCTCATCTTTTATGTGAATTATATGAAGTTCAGAGTTATTTTCTGTTATTTTTAACCAACAGGTTACTATTTCTAATGTCTAATAAGATATTTGGTAAATAAGAAAATATTTAACAGGTTGGACACTTAAAACTAGGACATGAACCACTTGTAATGTTCAACTACATTCCTAACAAATTCATGGTAACCACCCACTTAAAGTTGATTACAAACAACACAAAAACTACACTTTATCATGACTAAAACAGAATAAGGAACATGTCAAGTGCTGCTACATCATGAGACAGCTATATGGGAACTTAACGTGGGAAACAATTCCAAAAGCAAAAAGGTCATTGCAAAAGTAAACAAGTCTCGACAAATAATCTTGCCAATTTCTAATTTAAGACCACAGCCTTTTTTTACAGAATTATTTTTATTAAAACATGATCCTTCTTTTTCCATTCTCCTTCCACTGAAATGCAGGAGTTACAGGACAGCATGCATAACTACTGATGTTTTTCAGTTGAGTATGCTCTAGTCTACGTCAAATATGCCTAGGTAGTTGTGGCATCTCTACACAACACCAGTACCAAAATTATGAATTCAAATGCCAAGTAATGAATAAACAAAAAGTAACAACCACAAGAAGAACGCACCTTATAGACTAAAATATTGCTACTGGTGCTTAAAAATAATTACAAGCAACTAAATAGCTATTTAAAACTACAGACTAAGAGGGGAAAAAGTAAGACTCATCACTGAGATATGCTGAGAAGTTTGATTCTACTAGACAACAGATGTGAATTTAAGGAGCAGCAAAGATGAATGTCTGAAGACACTCAATCCACAGAACATATGAAATACCTGTCTGAAAACATGGTAGAAGGAGGCAAAACCAAAAGCAAATATTAGACATAGCAAGGCAACAAAACAACGACAGCATCAGCAACTCTGGGTTTTTTTCTCCCCAGTGTATCTATTAAGGCTTTTGCATACACTTGTTACTACAATATGTTTAACATAACAGTACTAACCTCAGCTTGCAATTAAACCTCATTATGTATCATTACCAGCAGGTGCAGATGAGACTATACTTCTTATCACAGTCAGTTATTTCTTCTGTAAGACTGCAAGGTTCTTTTCTTTTTCCTTTTATTATTTTGATTATTTTTTTTTAAGTCAGCTAACTTCAGATTGTAACTTGATGCCTTAAAAATTCCTGGTCACCAGGTTGACTATTGTTCTCATTAGTGATTAACAGGTAAAGGGACTATTTGCTTCAGTGCCTCTGCCAGGTTCAGCTCTAGTCCCTGAGAAGGTCCCACAAACACAAATATACAAACATTCTAACAACTGGGATGATAAGCAAGATCATGAATCAGTCAAATTCTATCCCAAAAGCTCAGAGCATTGACCAAAACCAGCAGTAATTACAGTCAGTCTTTTTATAACAAGCTTCAAAGTCCAGCAAGGGAGATGCTGACTGCACCCTGTTCTCAGAGCAGAAAACACCAGCAGTTGAGGAAGAAGGCAGAAAACGGGCAGCTCTCAAGCTACAGCTCAATCTGGGAGAGATCACAAACTATGTATCATTGCTTTTATGCTATAAACTAGTCATTCTTGCTGTATCTCATAATCTATTACAGTAAAAAATATTTATTTTCATGCATCTTTGTTAATTCACATCCTATTTTTCCTCTTCAGAGAAGGAGGGACTAAACAATCACGTTTAAAAACACGAACAGTAGACTAAAAGTTGAATGTTTAAAAAGCAGTTCATACAAATAGAAACTCTTCTATCTGGGTTGTTCCCCAGGTTAAGGCAAATTTTTTTAATACACAATTTTTTAGGAGCAATCAGACTGGAGAATACTTTATCAACAGTCAGGTATTTCCTTGCTTGCACCACAAAAAATGAACAGGAAAAAGGACTACAGATCATCTTAGATGGTGTCTCCTTGGACAGATAAAATTGCCTAATCAATCCTTTTGATCTCTCTTCCTCCTTGACTAATACATTAAACTCCATAATTCTCCATCCCCAAAAAATCCATTCTGAAATGTCTTTGGCCTCAGGTATCATGGGTCATATGAAATTAATTATCTTGAATAGGTGTGCTTTTGTCTTTAAAAAGATTTATCACATTTGCCAAGAGTCAGGAGCGGAGCAGCAAAATGTCTTTAAAAGTATGGGGTCTGACATTTACTATTATGGTAAAACAACCCTTGGAGGAAAGGAGAAAATTAAGGAGCAAAAGTGGTGGAAAAGAAAACAGCACACCACCCAGAAAGTTAGGTAAAACTTTGCAGTTAGCAAATGCATCAATGCCAGGCATAAGGACGGAGATGCATATAAAGCTATCACATTGCAAAGCACCCCAAGTACAGCTCACCACTTTGCCTACTGCCCTGTCTTCTCTCATCTTTTCTTTATTTTGACTCTGGACAGCATGATGGAAAAAACATACAATGAAAAACATCCCATGGCTTAATATAAAGATCCATTGAAATGCGTTATATTTAAAGTTATTTGGATGCAAACTTCCTTATTTGTTAAAGCCTGTTAAAATAGACTGATTATCTAACAATTTTTATTCCCTTTAATTTTAACAATGCATCCTTTCTTACTACTATACAACCACCATAGGCTTGTGAGTTGCAGTAGATGCAGCTCTGAGGTAAAGATTTCTACAGCAAGCACTGAGGCTTGGCTGTGCACTTTTATTGACCTTAAAACTCAATCTACTTTAAACGTGCTTGTACCTTCATTTCAAAGGGTACATGCAAATAAGATGCATTTTGTTCTAGCACGGTTCAAATTAAGAATACAAAAGTCACTTTACTGTGAACTAGAGCAAGAACTTGTATCTTACTGAATAGATGCCTGAATCAGAAACTGGTACCTCAGCCTACTGGAGATACTCACTGTCCCTTGCTCATCTACCTATTCTCTGATGACTCTAATGAGAGATAGGAAGAGCACTGCTCTATTTCTAGTTCCTTTGTAAAGCCCTATTGAAGCATTTAAATAAAGTTCAGCGATTTTTACTACATTGTACAATTGCAATTTTAGGATTTTTGTATACCAAACTAGTTTTCAGAGGTTCAGCTGCCTACTATATGTTTAAAGGAAGGACAGCAACAATATAACTAACATGGAAGGACAAATAAAATTCTTGGAGTTAACTTTGCAATTCTGTACAAAATTCTTTAGTTACAATTTTGCTTGCTTCAATGTAAATCAGATTACATTTATCCCACCTCTAAAATCACTCTTTC
>NW_009953649.1:4336555-4348009 GCF_000747805.2 Chaetura pelagica
CTGCTCAACCACTGAATCAGTCTAGGTATTTTAAACACCCAAAGTGACTTGGTCAGTGCAAGAACTTCAATAAGACCAAAATAAGTCTCTTTACATTTTCAAAGCACAGTTACAACTAGACATTCTTACAGTAGATGATTTCTACTCAACACCAGCAACTTACTTGCAATCTGAACATGCCAGTCTTCATAAATCTGCGTCTTGCAATGGCAAAGTAGCCATGCTTAAGTCTGAATTGGATGTGCAGTAGTCAGCATTATGTCCTTTTAAATAGTCTTTTTAATCATTAACGTGGCTTTCATAGCTACATGTGGTTTAATGGGCCATGAAGTTAAGAGTTACTTCAAATCCAACTAGTATCTGACCATACCCTGTGTCAGGGAAATTCAGGAGTCACCTTATAAAATATATTAATGGGTGTACAAGTTGAAAGAATGGAAACATTTTTTACCTATCTCAATACAACGTCCATAACACGTACAAACAAGTCACATAGCACATTCTCAGTATCACCATCACATGTTCACTCCTGACATGATCCTGGCCTGCCTAACCTTCCTCCCGCAGGACGGCCTTTCCTCTCTAGGCAGCAGTCAAAAGCAAGGCATAGAACAACTGGTTACACATACACACTCCTCCCTTCAAAAGCAAACTAGCCAAGAATGCACTGGATGAAGAGCACAGGATATCAGCTTTCAACCAAAACAAACCCAGGCCAAAGTGAACTAACCAAGGCCACAAGCCTTGCATTGCCCAGTGTCCTGTTGCACAGGAAAGAAAGGAAGGTAAAAAATTCTCAGTGTTGCTGACCAAGAACTTCAGAAGGGCAGCACTCCAGAGACAGCCATTCATTGCTATAGCACTGGGGTGGCTGTAAAAAAAAAATAAGCTACACACACCCCCTTCCTTCTGTATTTATATTAACTTTCATGATTTCACATATATGCTCCTTTTCATTAAAAGGGTGTAAACTAGACATCGTGCCCCCCTGAAGCACCATACTGCCTAGAAAAAAAGTTTTCTCTGATAATAGCCCACGTTCCTTCACATATTCAAACTATAAAGTAGGGGAGCTACCCACAGCAACCCTGCTCCTGGGCAAAGTGTAATTTTTCACTATCAACAGACCAGCACAGAAAGCAGGCTTTAAATAGCATCCCAAAACAATCATCACTTCCTTTTTCATCCTAAAACAAAAACCAAGATCCTCAGTAAGTTTCAAGTCAATAAAGAGAATTAAGACAAAAAATGTAAAGCATAAGTGCCAAGGAAAAATCAAAATAAGCAATTATACAAAATTTAAGAGTCAATACACAAGTAACACCAGGTGGCTTCAACTGGAGGTTTACAGAGTATTTTGGACAAGTAAAGCTGACTCAGCAGCACCAAGAGTAAACACAATGACTAAGGTTCAAAATCTGCTACAATGCACTGAGAAAACTGCATGTAGAAATTAACTGTATAAGGAGGACCAAAACCCAGATGCCATCATGCAGATCACTATTTTAATAGAATAGAATCTTTCATTTTTTCCTAAACAAGACACATAGTATCAACTGTTTATGTGCATGACGAAAAGAGGGAATATTACAGTGTTTTATCTGTTTTCATTACATTTACTAGTAATATTGTACAAGAGTAAGAGCGAAGTATATTTAACTTATATTGTTCCAAACAGTAAAATTAAAGGAGTACTTTCAACTCAACATTACCTTGGAAAAGCGAGCATTTATCCATTTTGTAAATGTCTTTTTCTGTACATCATTGTGTTCATCTGGAGAGAGAAAACAAGAAAACAAAGAGTGAAGGTGCATTCTTCTTAATCTTGCAGAAAACAGGTCATATTAAACACTATGCTCACTCAATGGGAGAATTGTTAGCATAATCTGTCAATAAAGCTGTTCAAATCTCTACAAGTTTTTGGTACATGCAGAGTCACAGAAGTGTTTCAACTTTTCTAGCAACCACAGCAGCTCCTTTGCATTAGAATCAGTCTCCCAGCACCTCCTGGGCAGGATACAGACACATTCAATCCATAGGCTTTCTGTCTGGTCAAAAGCAATCTACAAAGTCAACAGATTTTGTCAAGATGTTTTTGCTTGCAGGCACGACTCCAAAAGCTGTGAAGGTCCTTATTCAAGCTTCTGATGCAGATAATAGCCTCCTTCAATACACAGCACAGCAACTGCAATAGCAAAGCTGCTGGAATAACTCTTGAAGCACTTGCATCCTTACCCACCCACCCTCAGCCTGGTTTCACATCCAGGTTAGGAACCATGCTAGTGATCAGTCACAGTCAAGTTCAAGTGAAGTGTGGGAAGGGCTGCTGAGCCCTTCCCTTCAGATGCCCCTACTGGTGTGACACCAAAGGACTATCACCTGTGGTCCAGCAGACAGCCAGAAAGACCCAGAAGGACAAGAAGGAATGACAGGTGAGCATCTACAGGTGAAAACAGAGGAAAGAGCAGTGACCGCCTCCTGTGCAGAGAGAAAATAGCTTTCCAGGTTGTTTAAGGAAGCCTTTTGGGAGCCACCTGCAGTTTTACAGTATCTGTCACACTAAACCAGAATGAGCCACCTCCAGCACAGCTCTGCCCCTATCACAGGACACCTCTTGGGTAAATTGCACTAAGCAATGCTAAGCAGAAGCCTATGCCTCATTGCCTGCACTGATACCTGCTGACACCAGTCTAGACAAAGGAACTCGGGGAACCATGGATTTTCAGGCCTGTTTCCTGCAGCCAAGATACACGTGAAGCCTGTGAAAGGCTTTAAACTGCAAACCCATGAGGCAGACCACAGCCAAGGCAGGCAGTGCCTTCCACTGGACAACCTCAGTTTGACAGCTGCAGCCCAGATCATAATCTCTAAGAGGCCTTTTCAAGACACCAGACCAGATTCAAGACACTTCAGATACCCACAGCACACTGCTGCCTGGGATGCTCAACTGCAGAACTTCTTGATGGCAGCTGGCACTGATTTTTCAGAGCCACATACCACAACAAAGCATACCACCATGCTGTTCAAGCCATCTGTCCCTGCATTAGGATGAAGCCACAGGGGGGGGGGAAAAAAATTAAAAAAAAAAAAAAAATCAGTGAAACTCAAATGTTCCACTTTATGAAATAATGAAAAAAAAATTTATACAGTCTGAAGAGATATCAGAATATGATTAAAAGGCACCATTTAAAAGGTCATACACCTCAGACAGCAGATCGTTGTACAGCAAAGTTTTACCTACAAAACCCAGATGTTTATTAACAAAAAAAAGCCCACAAAATACTAATACTAGAATATTCCTTAGGGAGATGACCTCAACATTTCTTGTTTGTGGCCAAACATGCATGTGAAATGGATGCCATTTGCATCTAATATATCTAACCAGAAATCTGTTACACAGGTTATTGGAGCAAACAACTTGGCAATTTTTATTTAAAAAAACATGAACAAGGAAGAGGGGCTGTGGCTCAGTTCAGACAAGAGAAGTTGTCACATTGGTATGAAATGTCACAGCAGTTAAGATTTAGTAAGCTGTACGAAAGTGTTTATATAAACTTAAATCTCTGTTCTGGGCTCCTTTTAGGCTACAGCTAAAGAACTTGCTGAGGGCACACCAAGGAGTGCACATCTGATGCAACGTGACAGCCAGTGGCCATTGTTCCACACTTCTGTGCTTCTCCTCTTTGCCATCTAAAGCTGATCCAACACAGTCACACCTTGAGCTCAACCAGAAATCAAAAATAGCCCAATGCATAACAATTTTTTTTCTGAAAGCACTTCAAGATACCTGCAATGCATGCACAGCAGGTCATGCTTAAAGCAGTGTGTTGAAATTCAAGGTATCATTCTAGGAGAACAGAATTACCAAAAAGATCTCATTAACCCTGCTCTCTCTTTCCTCAGTCAAACAGGCACCTTACCATCCAAGATAGACAGCAGGATGCTCTGAACCAAGTATCCAGGAGACAGGGTCAAGATTTAAACTCCAAATATCCTGAATATATTCGCTACATTTTTCCCCATTCAAGTTTTTGTTCTTGTTGTTTAGATGACAGGAACAAATTAGCTTATTAACACTACTGCAACCAAAAAACTAGATTAGCACAAAACTCAATCCCAGACTGTTCAACTGTTTTCCATTTGCACTGACTGCAAATACTTTTTGTATTTAATGTATTCAGATTTAAACATCCTTCTCTCTCTGAATGTATTTCAGTAACCTCTGTCACTTCTCTGCCAACACCCTCTCACACATATTTAAGTACTGGGATATGTTCCTAAGGCTTGGTCTGCCTTTTTGCTTCCTTAAACTTCTGTGAGAATCAAGACTAACCCCAAAGTCTGAGGTTTCACATTCCTTTAAAACGCTTACCCCTTAAGATAGTAAAGGCAAAGCACGATGACAGGCAAAAGTAATTGTATTAACTGTGTAAAAAGGATAACAAGTAATGAAAAGGTCATAGATTTATAAATCCAGCTCAGCCCCTTCACAGGCACATGCCCTGCAGGAGGTGACAGCTCTTTTCAGCATTACACCACCTACAGCCAGCCAGAACTCCATTAGCAGGCCTTACTGCTACAGCTGCTACCCCCAGACTGCAAGTCCAGCTTGTGCAGGTGATCCTGCTATGTGTGCTACCATAGCATACATGACATTTACTACACTTACCCAGTAGTCAGGCTCTGCTTTCATATTTGCTTTATAAAATTCTCTGAAAGTCTGTGGGTAAGAATTAAGGGGCAAGCAGGTGCGGGTGACACAGTTGTGGGGGTCTACTACAGGCCTCCTGATCAAGGTGAGGAGGTTGATGAGGCTTTCTACAGGCAACTGAAAGCAGCCTCACAACTACAGTCCCTGGTCCTCATGGGAGATTTCAACTACCCTGATATCTGCTGGAAGACTCACACAGCCAGCCTTTCACAGTCTAGGAGGTTCCTCCAGTGCATTGATGCTAACTTCTTAATGCAAATGGTGGACAAGCCGACTAGAAGAGGAGCGCTGCTGATCTTGTACTAACCAGCAAGGAGGGCCTTGTTGAAGCAGTGGTGGTCAATGGCAGCCTTGGCTGCAGTGATCATGAGATGGTGGAGTTCAGGATCCTGTGTGGAAGGAACAAAATACCCAGCAGGACCAGAACCCTGGACTTCCACAGGGCAAACTTTGGTCTCCTCAATCATCTATTAAGGGAAATCCCATGGGACAGGGTGCTAGAAGATAAAGGAGCTCAAGATAGCTGGTCAACATTCAAGGACCACTTCTTGCAAGCACAGGATCAGAGCGTCCCAATGGTTAGGAAATCTAGTAAGGGTGCTAGGAGACCTGCATGGTTAAAGAAGGAACTACTGGGCAAACTTAAGTGGAAAAGGAAAATCTACAGATCATGGAAGGAGGGGCTGGTCACGTGGGAGGAATATAGGACTGTTGTCAGAGGATGTAGGGAGGCAATTAGGAAAGCTAAGGCCTCCTTGGAACTTAACCTTGCAAGTCAGGTTAAGGATAATAGAAAGGGCTTTTTCAAATACATAGCTAGCAAAACTAGCACTAGAGGCAATATTGGCCCATTGAGGAATGAGGTGGGAGCCCTGGTGACAGAGGATATAAAGAAGGCAGAGGTGCTGAATGCCTTCTTTGCCTCTGTCTTCACTCCTGCAGGGTCTCCCTATGAGCCCCAGATTCATATAGCCCCAGAAGAAGTCAAGATAGAGGAAGAGTTTGACATGGTAGATGAGGATTGGGTTAGGGATCAGTTGAGTAATCTGGACATCCATAAATCAATGGGTCCAGATGGAATGCACCCAAGGGTGCTGAGGGAGCTGGCGGAGGTCATTGCTAGGCCACTCTCCATCATCTTCAGTAAATCATGGGCAACAGGTGAGGTGCCTGAGGACTGGAGGATAGCAAATGTCACTCCAGTCTACAAGAAGGGCAAGAAGGAGGACCCGGGTAACTATAGACCGGTCAGCCTCACCTCCATCCCTGGAAAGGTGATGGAACAACTTGTTCTTGTCACTATCTCCAGGCACATCAAGGACATGGGGGTCATCAAGAGCAGTCAACATGGTTTTATCAAGGGTAAATCATGTTTGACTAACCTCATAGCCTTCTATGAGGAAATTACTAGGTGGATAGATGATGGTAGAGCGGTAGATGTGGTTTATCTTGATTTCAGTAAAGCATTTGACACCGTCTCCCACAGCATCCTTGTAGAAAAGTTGATCAGGTATGGGTTTGGTGATCAGGAAGTGAGGTGGATTAGGAACTGGTTGAAAGGAAGGAGTCAGAGAGTTGTAGTCAATGGGGCAGAATCTGGTTGGAGGTGTGTGACTAGTGGAGTCCCACAGGGGTCGGTACTGGGACCGGTGTTGTTCAACATCTTCATCAACGACCTGGATGAGGGTATAGAATGTACCCTCAGCAAGTTTGCTGATGACACTAAGCTGGGAGGAGTGGCTGACACACCAGAAGGCTGTGCTGCCATTCAGAGAGACTTAGATAGGTTGGAGAGTTGGGCGGGGAGAAACATGATGAAATTCAACAAGGGGAAGTGCAGAGTTTTACATTTGGGGAAGAACAACACCATGTCCCAGTACAGGTTGGGGGCTGAACTGCTGGAGAGTAGTGTAGGTGAAAGAGACCTGGGGGTCCTGGTAGACAGGAGGATGACCATGAGCCAGCAATGTGCCCTTGTGGCCAAGAAGGCCAATGGCATCCTGGGGTGCATTAGAAAGGGTGTGGTTAGTAGGTCAAGAGAGGTTCTCCTCCCCCTCTATTCTGCATTGGTGAGGCCACATCTGGAGTATTGTGTCCAGTTCTGGGCCCCTCAGTTCAAAAAGGACAGGGAACTGCTCGAAAGAGTCCAGCGCAGAGCTACGAAGATGATTAGGGGAGTGGAACATCTCCCTTATGAGGAAAGGCTGAGGGAGCTGGGTCTCTTTCGCTTGGAGAAAAGGAGACTGAGGGGTGACCTCATCAATGTTTACAAATATGTAAGGGGTGAGTGTCAGGGGGACGAAGTTAGGCTTTTCTCAGTGATGACCAGTGATAGGACAAGGGGTAATGGGTGTAAATTGGAGCATAGGAGGTTCAAGGTGAATATCCGAAATTTTTTTTTTACTGTAAGAGTGACAGAGCACTGGAACAGACTGCCCAGGGAGGTTGTGGAGTCTCCGTCACTGGAGACATTCAAAACCCACCTGGATGAGTTCCTGTGTGATGTACTCTAGGTGACCCTGCTCTGGCAGGGGGGTTGGACTAGATGATCTCTCGAGGTCCCTTCCAGCCCCTAAGATTCTATGATTCTATGATTCTATGAAACGAGGATTTTCATAATTGGCCATTTATAGCTAGGGTTGTGTCAAGCTTTCTGCTACAAATCCCCAGGAAGAAATTCTTAACTTAAATGCTAGTGATTTGTTAACAATAGCAACAAGTTATTTTATCCCTCAAATTAATTGTCTTTAGATTCCTATGAGTCTGCAAAGCTAAGACCTGGAGGCTGACATTATGATTCAAATAGCAAATTAGCTACATTCAGTCAAAAACAACAATACTACCACTCAGCAAAAGTACATGGTACTCCAGCCAGTCAGTTTCTCACACAAGACATTTAAAATGTCAGCAAGTCATAGCCCAGTGAGAAACAAATTCAACAAGTCACCAAGACATTTGTGTTTCCTTTCACACTGCCACTGCCTGATGATAAAAGCCAAGGACTGACTTGGGGCCAAATTCTGCTTCATCACCTACTGACTGTTTCCTCTGGCCCACATGGCTGTGCCCACCCTCCAGTCCCTTAACAGACTTGTAATGATCAGTGTCAGAACAGTTTGTTCCTTTAGGAGCAAATAAAAAGAGACCTAAACATACACGTGCACACAAAATTAAACTCTTGTGATGACAGAGAGAAGAAAAGCTTCCTATCCTAGATGCTTGTTTGCCAAAGCCTGTTTCTGTTATACAACATGATATATGTCTGTGCAACTGGAGTACACTCAATACAACTGGCTCTTACAATCAGATGCCAAGCCTGTGTCCTGGCATCCAGTCACCCCCAGGAACTGCTTTTACAGGCTTACATACCTCCTCTACCTTTAGCATTGTCCCTCAATTTTATTTGGGGATTTTGAAACCAGAGTTCAAGTCTAGTCTATTTTACCTTGTGAATATTGCATTCAGGAGAAAAAGGAATCTAAATTATCTAAAAATAGAGGTAAAAACAAAAGCCTCACCAGGCTGCGGTTTGCCCTTTACTCAACCTCTGCTTCCTACTGAGAGCCAGCTTTCTTATTTCCCCAAAATGCACTACACACTTACATGACAAAGCTGTGTTATTTAATTTTTCAAAGACAAAAGTTATCACACCCAAAACACCTGGCAGAGCAGCACTACAGTATAAGTGCCCTGGAGAAGTGCACAGACTAGATTGGCAAGTACAGAAAACGCTCAACCATTCCAGCACAAGTTACCAAGGGTCATCTCACATTTTAAGAATTAAATTTGCCTTCCCCATCTCATTATTTAAGTTTGCAGCAAAGGAATTTGTAAATAAAAGAAGGAATTAGCCTGTGGGTTTCAATTAAGACATTTGGAATGTAACAAAGTTAGAAACATCCCTTTGCCTAAGCCTTTAGGGCAAGAAGAGTATCAACCATGATACAGCCCCACCCAGGACTGACACACACATCTGAGACCCTGAAAACAGTAACAAAAGAAAACAACAGCAAAAAAAGAAACAAACAAAAAAAATCCCACACCACAAAGAGAGAAAAGTTTCATATACTTAGGTGCAGGATTCTCTGGATAGAAAAGGTGTTTTGAAAGTAATCATCTTTCTGTCAAACTCATTCAGACTATTCATATACAAAAAGACAAAACAAGCATCTAAAGTTTGAGGATGGAAACCATTGTGGGTTTTATGTCTGATAGCAAGAGGCAAAAAGACAAGCAAGCCACTAAATGCACCAGTTTGTCACCACCAAGCTCACAGAAGAACCTCTGATGTTCACTAGAACTACTGGGCCCTAACTTTGTTAAGACAGAATAATGCTTAGCAGCAGCCCTGAGGTTTTGTGTTGAGCTAGGCTTTTCTAGGGGGAAAGCCTTTGGATTTATTATTTTTAAAAAAAAAACAAAAAAAACCCACAGAAAGCAAAAGTTAATATTAATCTGCAGATCCCTTCTTCTTTTGCAACACTGTGGTAGAAGAAATGGCCCCAGAAAAAGTAACTAATTTGCAAGCTTTCACCTTAGCACTGCAACTTTTATTTCAGCAATCAGTGGCAAGCACCAAAGTTTTCCTTCATTCCTTTCTCCTTTTCTCTTCAAACTTCAGGAGTCATGCAAAACCAGTTACATTAACAGTAGCCCAAATTAAATAAAAAAAAATAAAAAATTAACTATTCCTGCCTAAAGCAACTGCCACACAAAACACAATTTCCCAAATTGTTTGTTTTCTGTATAGACCAAAATATGTAACAAAAGCATTACAGAAAAAAAACAAAAAAATTCTAAGTCCCTGCATCTCACGCCTTGGTGTTTCCCAACAGCAGACACCATCAAAAACAAGACACCACAGATGAGGAATGAAGACCAGCCCACATTTCTTACTGAAGAGTGCTGTGAGTCTAAGCTAAATAGTATTTACTTCACAAGAAAAATATCCCCCAGCAACTGATAACTTAGAAGGCAGCTTCCTCACAGCTCAAGCAGTGTTAAAACAGCTGTTTTCATCTCTCCCAGCAAAAGCAATGCAACACTGCCAGTCTCAGTGTGTCAGAACAATGCTTAAAAGGAAGCTAGAGAGAACAACAAGCTCTTGGGAGACAAAAATAATGCTGTGAAACCACAGACCAGGTCTGATGGCCCACGCTGGTCAGCCTGCGACCCTGCTGTTTGCACAGAACGACAATGTAAATCCTAGAACTAGAGGCAAAGTGTCCAGACTTCTACACAGGGCTGCTTCACGGGGTCATCAGGGCCCAGCAACCCTGCACTTCACTCCAACAGGTCAAACCACGCCACACCAGTGCAAGACAGCCCTAGGAGGCTTTGTGTGCAATACAAATAAGCTTGGGCACTTATTTCACAAACTGCCAATGAATTGAGATATAGGTATCGTACACATCACCGTGATGACAGATTGGATTATACATGTCCAGTAGATATCAAAGGACAAACTTCACCCATAGGGAGAGGAAGATTCTCACCATCTCCCTGAGGTCCCAACGAACATGACTGACACACAGAAAGAGAGCTGAAAGGCAGATAATTGCCAGATTTGGGGCAGGAGTTAAGATGTTTCTAAGTGCACAAGCAGAAGGCCACTAAGAAAGATGGAGCAAATTTACAGACAAATAAAAGGTAGGAATCACAAGCTACATTTACCACAGCTTGTTTTGTTATGAACACAAAGTTATGTCTTTGCATTTTTGAGTGATTACAAAAAAAACCAACAGAATTGCTTTCCTCAAGTTGGTGTCAGCCCTCTGCTCTTTTTTTCTCTGCCTAAATTAGAATTATTATTAGGCTCTCTTCCATTTGTGGAGGTGATTCACAGGATATAAGGTCAGAGGGATCATTGTGATCGTCTTGCGTAATCTCCTGCATAACAGAGGAGCCATCCCCACAAAAAGCCCATTTGCATACCAGAAAGAAGCAGACACACAACAGATGTCAGAGACCCCACACAGGCCCAAGTAAGCTTGGGCAGAGAAAGGAGCCAAGCCATAAACTATATATATGCAAGTATTTCTCTTAGCTAGTTATAGCAGAGTTTCAAATCAGGCAGACACCACAACCTTGTTTGAACATTTTCAGAAAACAGTGTTCATGGTAGGAAAGACATTAGGCTGTTTTCCACGATTGTCATTCTCTGTGGCAAACCTCCTTTAAAACAAAAAAAGTCTTACACACAGGAGTAATTTTTTTCAAAAGTTTTCATAATTGGCTGGAAAAGCAGACCAGATGAGACAGAAGGAAATGCAATAATATCTCAGAGATGCCTTTTCACAGGTACTGCTAGAGATGCAACATATTCCATGTGTTGCTCTGGTCAGAGCTCCAAGTTTATGTGACAGTGAGAAGGCTGACTTGTTATATGCAATAAGGACAAGTGACCACATTTCAGATGACGGAAAAAGCACCAGACTGGAGAGATTATTTTGTGCTATGTGACAGGTGCATGAAGACAGTGGCACTCTGAAGTTATTATAACACTGAACTTCTGCCACCTAATATTTCAAATTTTTTTTTTATCCCAACTCTGTTTAGCTAGAGGTTTCCCTACCTTGACTTTCCGAAATACCAAATCCTCCTCCATCCCCTATTCTGTCTCTTCACTCCCAAACATAAAAACCTTTAGTGATTCACACCTTCAAAGCTGTCCATCTTTTTCCCAGGTGATCTACCCATCTCTCCCCACCTTGTCCCAAATCTCCTTTTACCACAGGCCACTA
>NW_009953649.1:4348028-4365832 GCF_000747805.2 Chaetura pelagica
TCCCTACACATACAGAAGCCAATTCCTGAGATTTAAACTAATAATATCTGGCTCCTACCTATTACTACTACAGACTCTAATTTAATGAAAGAAGTAGATTAATTATGTTTGGCTTCCTCTATATTATACTATATATTATATATTATAGTATATGAAGATCCCACCAGTGCCAGCTCTTGCCCACGACCTCTCTGGTCTCCCACTGCAAGCTCCCACCCCAGCACACAACGTACAGGCCAGAAGTGCCTGTGTATGCACCAGATTGTATTTCACATGCAGATGCTGTCTGGCCACCCACCAGGCAACAGGAAACACATCTATGCTTTTTTATTATTATTTCTTTTTTAGTGGAGGCACAGCATTCATGGCTTCCTCTTCCTCCAGCCAGTGATTTTCACACAATGTATTGCTATTTAATTAGCTGTAGGACATGAAATTAAATGGATTAAATTTCCCAATAGTTAATCCAAATTGGATGAGTTTTGCTGGGGGAAAAAAACATGGAAAGACAAGCAAGTATAATAATTCTTGCCTCATTAAAACAGATTAAGCAACATATTTCAAAGTAGTGTATGCTGTTAACATATATAACAAACTACATCAATGTTACTTAAATGTTTCTGCAAGCAAGTGAACTAAGTACCTTCTCATATAGACCATGTAGGTGCCATTCCAGTGACAGCAACATGCAGACCAGAGTTATTTAAAAACAAATGGAATTTATAACTACATGGAATTTAAGTCTTTCCTAGCAATTCAGTATATAAGGCATTCATAACATTGCATAATTCAACTTATGAAGTCACTAAGTCTAGGTTTTAGTCTTCTGGGATTGATTGCCTCAAAATCTCTGATGGTATTTGGAAATCTGGTCTTAAGGAAAAAAAAATAGTACTCACACAATTGTATTTCATCCATCTAAAGTAGTAAAAATAATTCAAACTTTCCAATGTTTATTAACTCTGAAATTAAGAGTAAAGAAGTGTCTTTCAAAAGCCATAATGGTCTGTCACTTGGAACAAGATTTTTAGACACCAAAAACCCCCAGACACAAACATATATAGTTTACATATATGTTGCAATTTTGTAACTGTTATAATCAGAGCAATATCAATAAAATTATTCTAGCACTTTCATACACATGCCTCAAGTATGTATCTTACAAGTATTAAGCAAGCTCCACCACCCATTAGAATCCACCACTCTTAGCATTGCTTCCAAGAGGTTTAGTAAACTTCCACATGGAAGTGTTTTCACAGAAGGTACAGCATGGCAGAAGGCACCTATGGATCTCATTTCTCTAGTCCAATGCACCCAGTCAGAGCATGTTTGCCCAGAGCCATGTCCAGTCAGGCTTTGAACATCTCCAAGGACAGAGACTTCACAACCTCTCTGGGCAACCCATGCCAGTGTTCTAAGTAAAAAAGGACTTCTCTGTGGTTTAGTTTGTTTCCACTGCTTCTTGTCCTGTCACTGGGAACCACCAAGAAGGCCTGGCTCCATCTTCTCTTTGTACCCTTCCCATATTTATGAACTTCAGTAGCATCCCCCTGATCCTTCCCCAGGCTGAACAGTCTCAGCTTCTCGCCATATGGGAGATGCTCCAGTCCTCTCATTGTCGTAGAGGCCCTCTACCAGCCTCATTCCACTATGTTCACTTCTCTCCTGTACTGGAAAACCAAGAAATGCATTAAGTACCCAGGTGTGACCTCAACAGCACTGAGGAGAGAGAATCATGTCCAAGAACAAGCAGCATGCTCACGCTAAAGCAAAGGAATGAGAGAGAAAGAAAGCAAGCTCCTGTTTCACAGCATCTAAAGCTCATCAAGCCATTTGCTGGAAAACTGCTCCATAACAATTTCACTTGACAAGCTACATACTTGAAAGCTTCTACACTCTTCTATCTCCAAATGATAGCCACAGACTAACACATTTCATTTCTTAACAACCAAGACTCAAAACAATTAATGTTACCCTTACAAATACCTGGACAGGCAACACTTGTGGAACAGAAGCAGTGGGGAAGCAAGCCCAAATACAAAGTATTCCTCAACTCAAACTGTTGTATACTGATCTCAGCAAACCTGAACCCTGTCTTTACAGAAATCAAACTGGAAAATACAGTTTAAAAATGCTGAAGTTGTTTGTTCTGCTTTCAGACAGTCTAAGCCCAAGCTTCTTTAGCTATTGCACTAGTCAAGGATCAGTCATGCTGATGCCTGTAAATTATCTACCTCAGCCTATTAACCTTTGTAATTAAGATGAAACCTGCAGTGTGGATTTAAAGGAAGCCCTTAAAATTCATGTGGTGAAGAAAAGAGAAGCAAGCAAAAAGAATTAACAGGATGACTGAAGAATTTAAATCCAAACTATTTGTTAGAACAAACCACAGAAATATTTTAAACAAGTTCACTAAAGAAAGCATAATTGTAAGTTAACCTGTTCTTAGCTTCACATGACCTACCCAAAGTATGTTAAGCGTTCTGTACTGACACTCAGCCCTAGTGAGGAAGATTAAGTGAAAGGCAAGTCCATTTCTTGAGACAAATCGAATAGTTAATTTCCCAGTCACATTCTTTTGTTGACCAAGGAAAATAAATACTTGACCACTGGGGAAAGGGCAACCTTTGTGCAGAGAAATGTGATGCCAAGCAAGTCTTTGAACACATGGTTCATGAAGAAATTACTGTTCTTACTCTAGAGTCAAGAAGAAGCAGACATAAAGGCATCCCATACAATCCTTGTATTTAGGGAGCTACGTTAATGAGGAAAGAAAAAAAGAGAAAGTATTGTGAATTGTCTCTTATAGCTTCTGGCAAACATGAGAATTTTCTTTTGTGATTTGATCTGAAGAGCAGTAGGTCAAGGCACTACTAGTCTTATATCCTAATTAAACTCACATTTCTTTCCCTGGCTTAATTAGGCCCTAAAGTTGAATCCCTCCATGATTAACTGCTCTGAAAGTATATAAATTCTGTTTGACAATTGCAGGATAAATCTCTGGAATGCATTAAAACAGGCATTTATGCAATCAAGCGAGTCACTGATCACCATCAGTGTGAGCCCACTTGAGACTTCCCACTTCAGTACAGAAAGCTCCTTCAGGTTATAACTCTTTCAGTGTGACCAAAACTGGAGAAGACACAGGAACAAAGAAGTCAAAAGGAAAGCAACCAAAGTTCAAAGCTCATCAACCCTTTGGCAGAACTTGGGCCAAGAAATTTCAGCAGTGGTTTATGTGAAGGATTACACTTACACATCCCAATCCCCACCCTTTTATTATTTAATTACCAACTTTTAGGAGGACTGTGATGGAATGTGGGGTTTGAATACTGTCACTCACACATTAAATGGTTTTGTGAGGGCATGTAAAATTTGGAAAAGACACTTTGCCTTTAGCTTCTTAAAAATTGGCTAAACAAAAAGAAAGTAGATAATTACAAGACAGATTATTACTGCTGCCTCTGGCAACATCTCTAGTAGATCAGTAATACTCACAGGTGTAATCCTGTCCTAGGTGCATTTTTGGAAAGGGTTCTTGCACACCTTCCTGGTGCTAAGGAGTCAGGCACCATGCAGGCTCAGAATTCACAGCTCTTGCCTAGCTGAGGTAGGACAAGAGCTTTAAGTCCCAACTTTGTGAAACAAAGGTCAATGTCCCTGTAGCAGAGCAGCTGGTGTCTGTGCTTCAGTGAGGGTGAAGTTTGCAGCCTGAATATTGGTAGCCTGAGTACCAACATTAATGCCAGCAACCAAGAGCGAAAACAAGACAAATGAGGGCACTAGTATAAATGGGCTAAAAAAGCCAAGATTATGGAATTAAGAGTGCACAAAGATAGACATAATTTATGGCTGAAGAAATCCCTGAAGAGCAAACCAGCGGAAAGTTATATTAAAGGACGCAACACTAAAGATGTGTTTATGAAAGACGTACAAGCACGTAGTATCTAGCTGTGGACACCACCACAAGTACCATAGCAGGCTAAACCCAGAACTCTTCTCGTTGTGGTAAACCATCTCCCCTGGAGAAACAGCTAAACCCACCAGAAACTGTGAATCCAGGTATAAATGTTGAAGAGATATAAGTAGCATAAACCAGTTCAGACCAATTTCAATGCTGAAACAGACAATGCAGAAAATTATTAGGAGACTAGTTTGTTCACAGTGTTCAAGACCTTTTGAAACCAGACCTGCAAGGCAACTTTGATTTTACTAGACAGCAGTGTTTAAACTCAAGTGTCAGGAATTTTTCCTCACAAAAAACTGCTTTTTATCTTTGAATGACCTCCAAAATTAAAAGTAGTTTACAACACAGGAAGGAACACTGTGAAGCTTATTTTGAAAAAAAAAAAAAAAATTCCACCATTGGCCATAAGTCAGCATCTAAACACATACATAAACCATTGAGTTTTGCTGACTCAACCACCTTGGCTAGGTATATGAAAAATCTGCGTGGACATCACTAATAAAACTGCTCTGGCATAGCCAGTTTTGTCAAACAAGAGCTTTTGCTGTCCTAATTCACAGATTTTGAGGAAAACAGTATAACTATATGGGAAATCAACCCTTTCTACCAGTAAGAAAGGAAGGCTATACAGCAGAGCAAAAGCAAAATACCACCTCTGTAGCAGACAACAGCATGTGATGCAAAACAAAATTACAGTGTCCTCAATTTAAAAGTTTGTCTTGAAACTCAGAACATTTGGTTGGATATATTTTAAACAATAAAAATACTTATGTCTTTCCAGTGTCATACTGGATTAAAAATAAGATCAGCACTTAACCCCTACTCAAGAAAAAGATAAGGCAAGATCAACATGCAAGGGGCAAGTACCCTTCCAAGGCTTTCCCACCTTGAACCTCTCCTCACCGCAGAAAGAAAAACTATTTGCAAGTAACATCAAATAGTGTTTCTTACTATAAACAAGGAGTACTGGACAAGTGTTTCCCAAATATCCCAAAAGAAATACATGATACAAGCACAACTAGAACTGGAGCCATGCTTAAAGGCAGGGTTCAGACATCCAAGTTTGATGTTGGCTGTTAGCACCTTATTTATAGCACCACTTTTCCAGCTCTCTCAAGAGCCAACCACACATTTGTTTCTTCAGCCCTGCTCCTGTAACTACTGTCAAGTATCAGCCAGTTCTGGTAAAGCAAAGCCCAAATGCCCCAACACAGCTGAACAGGATGCAAAGGGTCTGGATTAATTTGTAATTGCTCAGAGGTGAAGGGTCAAATGAGGGAGAGAAAGGACATGGGGATAAAGCAGGGATGCAGTCCCAAAAGCATGCAAAAAGACTGGCTCCTTACCAAAGAAAAGTAATACTCTTTTATGTGGTACCCCAATGGGGTTAAGAGAAACTTACTTTCTACTTAACATGTATTTGCAATTCTCTGAATGAGAAAGCTACTATAACAAATTAACTTCATACATGTCTACCAAGAATTTCAAATTTCAATGTCTCAGTAAAGTTATGCACTTAACTTGCAGCTAACTACAAAATTCAGTAGTAAAAACAAAAACAAACAAAAAACAAACAAAAAAACACACAACAAAAATCAACAATGCATTTCACACTCTCCAGGTTAAGCAAACAAAAGTAACATCTTAATGGAAGTAAAAGGAAAATTATTAATTTTTAATCATTAAAATACCATTACCATCACAGAAAGAACAAGTGGTATGAACAGGGTGAAATACAACTACAAAATGGAAATCACAGGAAACTTCCTAAAGACATAGTTTTTATGTGACTTGCCTTTGAATCTTTAGTTTTCTATACTACAAATTAGGGGTGAGCAGAAAGTGAAGAATGTATCTAGAAAAGTACTATTAACTCAATTTTAGATCTTTTCTATAAACGTAAAACCAAAAAGGTTTACTTTCAACATTCCGCATTATTAACTATAACAAGTAACTTCAGCACTTCTGGCAGTCTTATCTGCATCATGCAAGGCAAAACTAAGAACAGTAAGTGATAAAATTTGCTAGAATCTGTGACATTTCACTTTTTATTTTGCAGATACACTCTGAGTGTCCACCAGATCAATTCCAAGAACACCATACACTGCCATAGGGATTTAAAGAAATAAAAATAGAAAGACTTTTAGGACCTCTGGTCATTCTCCACATGGTCTTACTTTGACTGAGTACATATATGCCCTGAATTAGTCTTTCTCCAAGGTTTCTCCCCCTGCCTAAACTCAGAAGGTATCTCAATGAATCTGGAATACTCTGCAAGTTCTTTAGTTCATTGGTAGGCATTCTTTCTTAATCCTACTGAAGTTCACAGCAATGTTAATTTGCAGCAATAAACAGTCATACACTTTGGACAAAAAACAGGTAATTAAACAGGCAAGGCATAGTACTTTTGCATTCAAAGAAAAACAGAGGATATGACACATGATGTTCAAGAAGTCAGCTAGTGGATAGCTGCTTTGTACTTGGCAAACACTCATGACACTTAATGTTATCATGCCTGCAATTAAGTCAAATTCCACTTCCCACCTACACAGGTCTTTTAAGTTGCTCTGCTTTAACATGTCATCATCTCAAACCATTGTAATATGAATACAGTTGAAAAATTTTAACAGCTTAAACAGCTGTTCCAAGATTTTTTTATTGCTGTTTGTCACCTTAGACAACAATCCCAAAAACTAAATCACAAAACTACTGATTCTTCTAAGAAACATCATAAACATCTTCATCCACAATGCAATGATAGAAGAAGTTTAATTCACATAATATGAATTAAAAGTTCATATCCAAAGTTCTCTAATTTTATGTCACCTATCACTTCTGATTTTCCACACTACCAAAATATTTAGGCTACTCTTCAGAAATTAGAATATTGTGTTTACCAGGACACACAAGCAAAGCAGCAGTACAAAAGGAAATAAAAATTTAAGCTGCAAAGGAGCAAGGAAACAGTAGTAATGATCTATGGAAGGACATCTGAAGTCATACACATGGCTGTCTGAAGCATCACAGAGCAAGCTGCAATACACTGTTCATATTTCAAATTGTCCACTGCTGACACATATAACCAATCTGTAGCAGAAGCTGGATAACTTTCAAAATCCAAGTATTCATAGAATGGTTTGGTTCGGAAGGGACTTTGAAGATCGTTTAGTTCCAATCCCCTGTATGTGCAGGGACACCTCCCACTAAACCAAGCTGCTCAAAGCCTCATTCAACCAGGCCTTCAACACTTTCATAGAGGGGGCATCCACAACCTCCCTGAGCAACCTGTTCCAGTGTCTCACCACTCTCACACTACAGAATTTCCTCCTAATGTCTAACCTAAATCTACCCTTTTCCAGTTTAAAGCCATTACCCCTCTTCCTACAAGCCCTTATAAAAGTCCCTCCCCAGCTTTCCTATAGGCCTCTTCAGGTACTAGAAGACCACTATAAGGTCTCCCTAGAGCCTTCTCTTCTCCAGGCTGAACAGCCCCAACTCCCTCAGCCTGTCTTCATAGCAGAGGTGCTTCAGGCCTTGGATCATCTTCACAACACTCCTCTGGACTCATTCCTTTCTTATGCTGGGGACTCCAGAACTGGACACAATATTCCACATGAGGTCTTGCAAGAGTAGAGTAAAAGGGAAGAATCACCTCCCTTGGTGCTTCTTTTGATGCAGCTCAGGACACACTTCTGGGCTGCAAGCACACATTACTGGCTTAGGTTGAGCTTCTGATCAACCAACTCCCCCAGGTCCATTTCCACAGGGCTGCTCTGTCACAGTTTGGCAGGACATGCTCTCAATCCATTCTCCAACCAAACTGTGACTGTGCTTGGGATTGCCCCAATCCAGGTGCAGGACCTTGCACTTGGCCTTATTGTACTTCATGAGGTTGGCAGGACCAAACATTTTTTTATTAGTGACCTACCTACCTGCTGCTTGCTCAAATAGCACAAAAAATATTAACACTGTCCAATATGCTTGGAAATGAAAATTCACATTTGAAGGCTATCTCAAGTGGCCAGCTGGTACACAGTCTTCCCTTTTTTATACAGTTAATCTACATAATATGGCTATCATCACCCTCGAAGTCACACAGTCCAGCTAGCAAGAGATCTGGAAGTGCTAAAAAGGCAGTAGAACTGGAATAGTGCTTCCTGGCTTAATCCCCCAGCATCTTTTCAGTCCAGCTATGGACTGGCAAAAATCATCTTGCAAAGCTGGTCATGGAGAAGTGTAAAAGAAGGATCACAAGAGTGCCTAAGAGAAGATGTCTACATAAGCTACAAAAGAATATGTGAAACTTTTTGCTCTCAAAAAAAAATTAGCATGACTAAGAGCTGACTTAGCAATTTAATTATAACCTTCTACATGCAAGAGCCTTGTCTCCAGTCCTGCAGAGATAAATATACAATGGAAGAAAAATAACAACTTGCCAAAGACTAAATAAATACAAGCTCAGAAGATTTAGTCTTCTCTATAATCAGAGTCATGGTTTTCCACTTTTCCTATTCAGGTCACAACGCTTCACTCAAGACTTTACATAACTATAGAAAGGAACAGCAACTAAGAGTGACTAACTGCCTGCTCACCCTTCAAATGGAGAATGTCATTTGGGCTCAGTAAGAGAGCATTAGAAGATGACCGAGAACTCCAGCTGCCAAGCTGTACTGCCTGCATCTCCTGGACACAAACATTATGGAAAAAGCCTGGTCATCCTAAAGAAAAGAATTAATTTCAACCTATTACTCTCTACTTTTAGCAGTATGAAAAAAAAAAGCCATACAAGAAAGCAGTATGTGAGGACACTAATACTTGAGACTAGAAAAAGAGTAACAGGAGATTAGGATGAGCAAGGATGAAACATAGGTGTTTGCATATACCATTTAATCTCCAACCCTGTGTCACAAGTTCACCTGGATATTGTCAGTCTCCAAACCACAGGACAGCAGAAAGGAATTTGAGGAGGGGCAAAGACAGAAACCAAAACCAGAGATACAAAAATTTTAAAGACATAAAAATAGAAATGTTATAATAACATCAGGAGTGAGTGGATGAAACAAGATCCTGAGAAACTGAAGAGATTTATCAAAGAACTTCAGAGGTATTTCTGCATAATGGTAAAGGAGGAAAGATGAAGATCACACACAAAAAAACCCCTCACCTTACCCCATTATTAGCAATAACATATTTAAGCAAAGTTGAAACACACTCACCAGGTCACTCAACTATACCAGGGAGCTTTCCACCAAAAAAATATCTACTTGACAACATAGTTAGCATTTTGGATCTTTTAACTCTTCCTCCACTGCAAATTCGGTCTGCTTCTTGCAAAGGTGAAGACTCAATAATTCACTTATGCTGTTATGAGAACATGACAGGAAAATAAATATCCAAAGACAAGGAACAAGAAAAAAGCTTCCATAATTTATTAGACATGAGAGAGCACTCTGCCACTGTAAAGCAGAGTCAATAATAAAACAAGTCAATCAGACATTATCTACTTGCCTCAAAAGTCTTCAAGCTACTCCTAAGCCAATAAAGCACTTCCCACACCTGTTGGCTTGCTGGCTCTCCAAGACATTTAACAAGGACTTCCACCAACTCTAGCATCAACTTTGCTCTGTTTCCTTGGACTACACCATGAAAAATAAGATGGCTAGAGATTTATTCATAGCACCACATTGAATTTTTCATTGAACTGTGATCAGTGGCTGCAGTAGAACTGCATGCTAAACTACTGAACTGATGAAGCAAGCTTATTTTTCTAAGTTTCTCCAGACACTGATAATTTGTGCACACACATGGAAGTTTGGTTCTGTTGTTTGGGTTTGATGGTAGCTTTGGGTTTTTTTTTTTCCAAATGCCTACAGTGAATTTTTTAGGCTAACCAAACAGATACCTACCCTACAGATAAAGAACACTGTCAAAACAATAGCTAAGTATTTACTTGTGATGGCTTTGCTGTTTATAATGTTCAAGGATGGCCTCAGGACAATGTTATTAGGACATGCAAGTTTTGCCACTGTGACCTGACTCACCCCACATCACTCCAGAAGGCATCAGTTTTGGGGCAAGCACTTTTGGGTGTGCTGTGGTGAAGGAGGGAGACAGGGCAGTGTGCGGGAATAAGGGATGCCATGCCAAGGTGTTAGCAAAAGGGGCTAGGAAACATCCATTACTTCTGCTTAGGTTTGCTGTTGACGAAATTAAAAACAATGGGGTAGTATTTACACACAGAACAGCAGACCTTTACACCTGCTTAGCAGCTGATCAGGAGTGTTCCCAAGATTCTGCAAAAATTTAATACAATAGTCTGCTTTCCTCAACATGGATTTCATTTGTGGTGGGTGATGCATCACAAATGAAGGCACAAGGAAACACTGTCAGACAAACCTTGCTCTCATATGCATTAACATATTTTCTCAATTTTTAATTATTTTCAGATATCCTTAAAGTTTGTTTCAGACCAACAGCTTCACCACCCAGAAGTTTTTGAATCTTAGGTTTTTAAGCTCATTCTCTTGCTGAGGGCTGGCTACAGCATTTGTCAAGAAAAGCCAGCTTTCCTTACAAATAAGAAAAAAAAAAAAAAGTATTCTATTTGAAGATATCATTGAAATAAGCAGGTTTTTCATTCCCATTGGGGGATGACAGCAAAGATTTGAGAATGAAGGAGTGAAGTTGAGCCTGGGAAGAAAGCTACAATATGGAGAAGGTGTTTTAGTTTTTGCCTTTGTTTCTTACCATCCTATTCTGTTTTAATTGTCAATAAATTATTTTCCCTCTAGTCAAGTCTACTTTGACCATGATTGAAACTAGCAACTGATATTCCTGCCATTATCTCAACACACAAGCTTTTCCATCTTATTTTCTCTCCCTGTCCTGTTGAGGAGGGAGTAAGGGAGCAGTCAGGTGAGCATCTGGCAGCCATCAAGGCCAATCCACCACAAGGGTTAAATAGCAAACCTGTTTAGCACAGTCAATAGAGACAATATTAACTGTAATAAGGCACACTTACTGTAATTTGTAGAGAAGAATCTTTCCCCTTAGCTCAGGGAAGAATGTCAGATAAGATAGCAAGCCACTTCACCTGGCCATAAAATAATTTCAGCTCAACTCCTGAGGGCAAACTCTCAAAGCTATTATATTGCTATAAAAAACCCACCCACAAAAAAACGAAACACCAAATACATGAAAAAAAAAACTGAGAAACAAGATGAATGCTCTACATAAATGAGTATTATAGTATTGCACACTATCATGCATTAATCATTTAATTCTAACAGCGCTGTTTTCTGATACTAATCCATTGCCAAAATATCTTGAAAGGATAACATATCTTGTTATCTTGCATTGTCAGCAATACCTTGGTTTCTCTTTCAATTGCAAAAAATCAATAAAATGACTTGGTAACAAGTTCTTTTTTTCCGTTAGTCACCAATAGGTAAATTACTCAAAACCAAAAGCACTTACAATCAAGGGCTGGCACTATGCATTGAAGTGGGAATAACAGACTGTTTTCTTTTCAAAAATACACTGTTTGCCTTTATTAAAAACATGGATGAAACTACATCAGAATTAACTTAAACCACATGAGGTGTATTGCAAGTGGTTTAATCCTATCTCGGTATTTGCGTTGCAAGTTCCCCTGCTAACAGTAATTTCTGCATAATCAGTTCTGCCACAGGTCAAAAACGAAATAGATAAAACACTTGCTCCTGTATAGCTGCCCATCACATTTACTGCTTGCTTACCAAAGTACATTATGAGTAAATCATCATTTGATAGTGAAGTTCATCAACATTTTCTCTCATTTTTATTAAACTGAGAAATGAGCTTGAGCATTGTGAGAAACTTTACATGCATTCAAGGTGACTAAACAAAAGGTTGAGGCAGGTTCTCACAAGAAAGTTAACTGTGTAACTCACACTTGCAGCTTTTTTTTTTTTTTAAAGCTACTGGAGTTACTGATTGCAGATTAGATAAGGAATGCTCACATGCGATTTCATGGCAACAGATACAAGATTGATGGTGACACTGCATTTTCTGCCTACTTTTTACACAGTACTAAGAATCCCGGTGTATAACCTTCAATCTCAACTTATCATCAAGCTGAAGCTTAAAACTTATTCACTGCAAAGTGTAAGAAGAATTAGTAACAAATTATTTGGTAAAAAAACGTAATGCAAGACCTACATTATAGAAAATCAAATAAAAGAAAATGGGTGCTATTTAGTTTAAATATTCAATTGCAACTTTATTTTTATTTCAGCAACTAAAAAGATCATAATCTTATTTATTTCCTTTCTGGGTTAGAAGTCAAGAAATAGCAACTAACTTTTTAGAAAGGGGTGCACCTAATAGAAATTTGGCAAAATCCTGTATATGAAGTGTATGTAAGAGAAAGTAGCTTTATTTTGAGGGGATGCATTGTCTCACTTTCAGAGAATACTGACTTTACTATGTTTTTGCTACCTTAATAGAAGCATTGGAAATAAATAAATATACACACACATATAACCACATAGGTCACACAGGCCAAGTAAATATTGATTTTACTATAGAAAAGTTGGGAGCAGAAGTTAGTTTCAATGGTCAGCACAGAGTGTTTTAAGAATTGCTTTTAAAAAATTAACATTACAATGTATTAAACCAGCAAAGAACCTTTTAAAATACTCTGAAACCTAAAATGATTGAGCTGTACAATTCTAACAGGGGGAAAATATAGTTAAGAGAAAAATGAATGTCATTAATGGCACCGCTTCACCAGCTCAGGAGGCTCAGCAGAAACTCACTTTCCACCTGACGGGGACAGTCCTGAAGCTCTGCTGTTGGTACCTCAGGGGCAGCCCTGCAAAAATGCTGGAGCTGGTCACTAGCACAAGAGAGGACAGGCAGGGACAGGACCTGCCCAGTCATCCTATGCTATTTCTTTAAGAAGTTGCCTCCTAGCTAAAAAAGGTGATGCACTCCTCCCCTTAGCCAGCTCACCTGAACAATGGGAAATACATGATCTTTGACATGGCCACAGTTCCAGCACCTGCCCAGCCCTCTCTGCATCCCAGACATACCACTGAACACTGCACCTGTATTCTGCAGATTATTATATCTCAGGCCCTAGTTTCAAGTCAATCTGATCCAGACCAGTTATGCAAGCCTGAACAGTATTTTAACTCAAGAAAAAAGATCTATTTCATAATCCCAGTACAAAATCCACCCTTCAGTGAAACGCAGCCAGATACAGCCATCATCCTTCCGTCGGCACAAGCAATACCACATGCTCTTTTAGCTGTCAAACACCACAGAGAGCTGCCAGCCCACACCGCTGCGTGCCAGGTGTGCTCGGGGCAGAGCCGGGGGGGACACGGGTGACTTTCCCCCCGCACCGCGCACACATCGGCCACCCCATTCCCCAGCCTCTGCAGAGAGCCCTTGAGCCATTTGTTCACTTCTTTCCTGAACGCTTGGCTAGAAATTCCTCTCAGCACGTAGCAAAGGTTGGAAGCACAAGGCATCTCCTTCCCCTGCAGCACCAGCGGGCCCTTTTCCCGCTGGCAGCTCGGCCGGGAATGACCGCAATCCGCGTTCTCAGCCGCCCGCCCGGGGAAGGTTAGAGCGCGCTCCACCCAGACGCCACGCAAATTAGGTCACATACATAGCAGCCCCAACTGCTGCCAGTTCCTGCCCTATTCATCAGGGAACAAGGCAGGAAGCATATGGAGCCCTACAGTTAAGGGTCAGAACATTTCAGTGAAAACTTAAAAGTGACCCCGCGGCAGATTATTTACCGGCCAGAGGGAACAGGGTTTCTCCCTGATGAAGAGCACAAGTGAGTCATGGACACCAATGCAGAGGGCACAGCCCTGCAGCCAGGAGTGAAACACACCCCTACAGATTACAAAAGGGACTGTACTACAAGGCAACAGGAAAATAATTTCCATTTTCTCAGCATGCATGCACGTTCAACAGTTTAATATTCACAGGAAGAGTCTTGTTTTTAAAAAGAAAAACCTCCTTCAGAACCTGAAAAGCAGTTCATGAAGACTCAAAAAGCGACTATGTAATAGGATAGAATTACCACATAATCGGTTCTTATGTGTTTCATCTACAATTATGCTGTATTTCAGAACACATCCTTCATCACCTGCTGCCAAAAGGGAAATAAATTATTTTCATGTGTTAAAAGCCAGAGATGTTTCCAATCAAGCAGATCTGAGGTCCAGCACAGCTCTACTAAGCAAAGTTACACTTACCAGTCTTACAGTATCATGAACAATACAATAAATATTTTTATTATTGTAATGGTTTGTGGTCTCTTGATTAAATAATTTCAAGCTGCTATCAGTGCATATCTTTTCTAGGAACACACATGAATTCCTTCCCACCTGAAAGGAAGCTTTTAATTTCTAGGCTGCGATTTTCAAAGGGAGGCTATTGGAGCAAAAAAGCAGACACAAATGGTAACAAAATGAAACGCAAAACATACACTATCAGTTTGCAAAATGCCTCAGTCATGTCATTGCCATTATTCCCTACTGCTATAAAAAAATAACACTCCTTTTAATGACTAGGGTGAGGGTGGCACAATTAACTCACATAATGAAATGTAAATTGATCTATTTTGCTTCTGTTGATAACTGTATGAAAAAATAACTAAATAAATAGTGGCATATTGCTCAAATGCTAATATAGATTATTCAATTACTGCAGAGTGCTTTATTGGCTTCAAGAGTTGACATTTTACAAAAACAGTGCCACAGGGCAATCACTTTCAGAAGGTTTCACAGAACTGACTTTTTTTTTCTACATGCTTGATACAGAGTAAGTAGCCTCTCCTCAAATGACAGGGTGAAAACCATCTGGATAATGAGGCAATTGAGACCAAAAAAAAAGGAATAATCACATAAAATACTGCTACACCAGTAAAGTATGTATATGTAATGCAAATATGAAATAGCTCAATAATTTTCCTTCAACAGCTTCAGAAGTTTTCCTGAAATAATACAAATTATGTCCCAAGACATGGAACAGCAATTAAGAAGAGGGTCCATTTGTTTGAACAGGCGAAGGAAGTACAAGATCCCTTTTTTTTTTTCCCTCCCAGATAAAGAGGCAGCTCTGGTTGCAGTTAGGCACCACACAACCTACCAGTGCCACCATGTTCCCAGCACTTCTCACTGATTTATAGAGAAGGACATTCCACTAGATGAGCTAAATTATTATTTAGTATGTTTTGGGCCATAAATCAATCTTTGACTAAACATGCTCATGTTGCTTAGGATTCAAAGAACAGAAGTTTTACCTACTTTGGCTTCACCTATACCAATTCATTCATTTATATTCACACACTTTACCAAGTACAAGTTTCAGCCTCCGTTCCTCCAGCCCCCCCACCAGTTCTTCCAAGAAGTAGCTGATAGACAAAGCCAAAGCTGCACCTCTGCCAACACTGCAACATTTACAGGCCAATAATCACCCTTCTAGCCAGAGTACTGCACCCAAGGTGCTCCCCAAGCTTCTCAAAAGTCTCCCTATTATTTACATTCTGGACTTCTGTGAAAAACCAAAGAACATGAAGAAACAATTGCACGCACATATCCCTACCAACTTGTCCAGCCATTTTTCCATGCTTTTGTATTTCCAGTACCACATCATTAAAAATTCTGTTGTCTCAGAGGAAGGCTTTTCCACCTCCTCAGATTTTATTTCTGTTACTTTCAGTTTTTCTCTCTTGGTTTCCCTTCCATTCCTCTCACCTTCTTCTTTTTTCCAGAATTTTTTGCTCTCCTCTCCTCTGTGCATTTCTAATACAAGCCTTTTTAAGAGGCATCCAAAGCCGCAAGTCCCTCACAGCCTCCAAATATATAGTATAAGCAGGTGAAGAGGTGACAGTGAATGTGAGACCATCACCCTCCTGGAAAGCAAATCTACAGTCCTACACTTTATGAAGAGTTAGGAAGATCATAATGTAAAGAATTTCCTGGAAAAATCTTGCTGCTTAAGAAAAATAAAAAATACATAATTGCAATATACCAGCCACGATATGCACACATTTAAAAACAAAGAGCTCTCAACTCATAGGGAGTTAAACAGACCTTAAGATACAGTCACTAAGCACTCTCTGCTCAATCACATAAAGCACCTGAGCAATGAAGTGGCTGCTGCTTAACTAGATTTACACCTTAACCTAGCCTCAGTTAGGGCAAGCACCATCACAGAAATAATCCTAAAACACACAAACATCACCCAGTATTATTTGTCTACACACTCTGGCACTTACGAATTAAAAACACCTGAAGGACCAAGGCAGAAATACTCAGAGATTGACACCTCCCCGTTAGACCATAGACATACATTTTAGAGGTTTCACAACTCCAGGGTTCATCAGTTAATTGCATGGTTATAACACTTGTGCCCTTCTAAAAGTACAACAATTTAAAAAAATAAACCTGAGAAGTCCTAAAAATCTCACACTGATACACACAGAGCCAAATCCTTTCCCCTGAACATTGGCCCAGGTTAAAAACCAAGCAAACTAATTTTCTCCCACTTCTAACTTTCTAACAGTGATCAACTGCAGCCGTACCTCATTAGCAGGTTAAATACATGCAGATTTTGCAGAACATCAGATGCCTCCAAGATGTAATTTAGTGAGCTCTCCAATCAAAAAAGTCAAAAGCAAGTCCATTCATATTACCGAGTTTGACTTTTTTGTCAGTTTTAACAGAGTTTGAAATGGGGCATAAAGGAAAAGTTTCTTCTCTCAACTAAACTGGCATATATCCAAATCCATTTCATTGTTCTAGAAGCAAACACATGAGATCAGAGCCCTAGCCCATCCTTTTATTCTCAAGTCAGCCATTACGCTGACTTACTTGAGAATCTTAGAGGATTTGTTTCTCTTTCTAAAAACCCAAACTCCAGCTTTGTACTAAAAACACACATCAAAAGACAAGTCAAATGGAACAAATTCTCTATCGATCAGCAGGCTCTGCATCTATGAAGTTCTGACATCAATACACAAAATAATCAGCTGCCATCCGTCAATGACTTTATCCAAACAGCATATTCACAGGTACAAGGAATCCTGAAATTGCCTTTTCCATGCCAATTGGTCCCAGTAACATAGTTGATCCCTGAAATGTCAACTAGGGCAGATAAGAAAGGCTGGCAGAAGGAAAAGGAATGAAAAAATTCCAGATTTCTCCTCCTCCAAAGTATCCCTCCCCAAAATATATTTTTTCCAAATCACAGGAAATATTTCTCCCTGGAGATACCACCAAAGCAGAGAAAAGTGTGAGGGATGAAGGTGTTTCTACAAGTATGTACATTCAAAAGTCCCATAAGACATAGCAAGTAGAACTCCAGAGAATAAAAACACAACTACTGAAGTCACTGTAACACTATGCACAGTTTAAGAAAATCCAGGGCATTAAGTCTTTCAGTCAGACAGAACAACAATAAAACTTACACCATGAAAAAGTTAACATGTTAGAGATGAAAGGGAAGCCCAAGACACAAGCACTACCAAGATGATCTTGTGGCTTCAGGTGTGACGCAGCCAGGGCTCACACAGCACTTGCAATGGAGAAACGCCACAGAAAACAGCCCGTCCCAGGACTCTCTTTCCTGACATGACTTCTAGGACCTGTTCTTGTCAGAGCCTGCAAACTGAAACAAAGTTAAGAACAGCAGCTTGTGTCATGTGTAGAGGATAAAAACAGACCCACACGGCTGGATTCTCCTATCCACCATAGCCTTGTACACACCAGAAAGCACACACTCACCCAGTGGAGCGTAACAGGTCTGCCTGTCAGTATCCCGAGGTTCAGCA
>NW_009953649.1:4366271-4370977 GCF_000747805.2 Chaetura pelagica
AGCAGCCTTGTACTTTTTCCATACAACTTTTTTGGCTGCTTGAATGCTCATGATCAAGCTCACTCTTTGAAAAACAGGAAAGCGAAGATGCAGAGGAAGCACACGTGAGTACCCACGCAAGAACTGCATGCCGGGATTCAAGGGGGAGGGAAGCACTGGTTTTCCTCAGAGGGTTCGACACATTCAGCCACACAGTGACTGACAAAACCATTCAGGAAACAAAACTTTTCAAAGGCTGCATGTAAACAAGCAACAGACTTCAAGCTAAATGAGATTTGTTTTTTTTCCCTCTTTAAAAACACACAGATACACTGCTTTGCTACTCCTTATGAAAACAGAATGACACTCCAGCTTTCAAAGCACCAACAAGTAATATTCTACACACAGCAAGTGGAAAAAGAGATGCCAATTTTCCTTTTCTGTTCAAATACCATATTAATTTTAAAAAATTCTAAATATTTTTTATAATTTACTTTACAAATAGCTTGCAGTATTACTGTAACACTTTTTCTACACATTTGATAGAATGTGAAACCAAAACAAGTCTGCAAGGTGAGCATCCAAATGCTTCAAGAGCCTTTTAAAAGAGCAGAAGAAAGTTTTAACACAAGATTCCAGCATAAACAGGAAGTTCTACAAAAAACCTGCATGTCATAAATTCACAAACTCTGATGAGGCATGCCATTTCCACTGTGCAGAATTCCAGACGTGACAGACCACAGCCAGTAAAGCAGATGGTTAAAAATGCAAGGCTATGATACCAGAGTTATTTTACAAATGGGTCTTTAAACAGTGTTTAGCACCAATTCAGAAGGTGAACTCATTCCCTCAACCTTCAACGATTGGTCGCCAATTTTATCATCAAATGAAGAGAACTTCAAATTCTGAAGTAATGAAAGATGTGATTCCAGATTACACACTTCAGGGTGTTGAACTGTATGGACCTCCACTAGTCACAAGAAAATTATGCCAGGGAACATTAACACTTAACACAGAAGTAGAGGAACCATGACCAGAGAGGAGCTGTACACAGGACAATTTTTCAAAAGCAGAAAGACAGATGCTGTTTCATTTGTCTGTCTCATTGTATTATGCCATCAGACAACTGTTCTAAATACAGGTCTCACATTTTCATTAATATTCAGTTGGGACAGATTACTGTGTCACATACCAGACAGACACTATTGGGCAGGAGGGAGGAAAGGAGGTGGTGGAAATCAAGGTAAGATTTTTTATTAAATTTTATTGTCAAGAGGAGTTGGTCTTACTTTGGTTTGTGGGTTGGGAATTTCTTCCAATTTTAAGAATTCCTCAGAGTTGAAGCTTGAAAGACGCACATAAAAGAAGTTTTGTTTCTGTGAATAAATGCCAGCATACATTCAGGGGGCTAAATCAGACATTTGTGTCCAAACATTTATGTGAATCACACAAAGAGCAACACTGAAAGATAATGAAGTTTTAAAGCTAGGATTCCTATTTAAAAGCAAACCAAAAAAAAACCACCAAAACACCCCAACAACTATAAAATTTTGCCATAGCAAATACAAACTTTACTGTGCCATGCACTTCACAAGCACAAAACAAGATGACACTGCCAATTCTACCAAGCATATAATGACAGTTAGCAGGCAGCCATGTACATATGATAGAAGTCTTACCAACAGCACCTGAACTCCCTTTTTTCACATCTTCAGAAGACTGGTTTGCATCCTTAAGAGTGCTCTTCTGTTGATCCAATACCTCATCTCGTGTTGGTCCCTGCCACTCCAAGGTAAGGCCCATACACAAAGAAATTAAGACTCTCTCCATCAGACACTTGCCAAGACTGAAGATACCTACAAGATTCAGGAGTTAGCTAGTTTGTTACAACACTTCTGGGCTTCCCACCCCTCAAAAGGAAGGGTATGCAGTCAGTGAAAGCAGTTAAAGAAACACTACTATCTCAGACTTCACAACTATGATATTAGAAGGGCTGAGGGAAACCACTCATTCACCTGAGAGCTTCCAGGGAGCCTCAGCTTTCAAGCTCTGCCTGCCATCAGCAACTACTTCACATACATTACAGAAACTAACTTTATCCAACAGCAAGTTTTACTTTGAAAATCCAACATTTCAGTAAGAATTTACATGGTGAATATTTATTAATAAAAGGGGGATTTGTTTTTTAATTTAAACATAGGCTACCGCTTGCCTAAATGGAGCCAGAACTTTTAATGTCCATTAGGATGGCAAGAATATTTTTTTTTAAGCTAAACTTTAAAAAGAGAAGCTATGGCCTCTGCCAAAATCTGAAATATGGGGTGTAAAATCATGCATTAACCACAAGAGCTGATAAGGAAGAGAGAAACTGAAGCTTTTGGTGAAAGTAATCATCAAAAAAGGCAAAATAGGATTTTTTTGCTTAAACAAACTCAAGAGTTCAGAACACTAGCACACCCTCTTTCCATATACCACTTCATTCATTAGGAGGTGATGGTCTTATTTCTACTACTATTGAACTCAATAAGCTACTTATTTAGCAGCTCTGCAACTGGAACATGTGCTCTCTTTTATTCACTCTGGTGTTGACAGCAGTAATCAAATTTTGTACATACCACTGACTCTATTATAGTTCAACAGCAGCTGGCTGGCTGCCTAGTCTTCTTATCATGTAAGAAAAAAGACCAGTCTAACAGACCAGCTGAAACTACAGTGGGAAGACAGAAGTAGAGTGAAGCCTAAGTAGATGCCTAGTAAGTAAAAATAATGTATTTTATATAATTGCCCATGTACTACAAAGCATGGAGAGGAACAAGGCTAGGCTCAACACATGACAAACATGCTTTAACAGTTTTCAGAAGGGCTAAAACTCAGATGGCAACTCAGTCCCTATAGAAAAGTCTGAATGCCACACTTCATACACCAAACACTACCCATCAATAGCTCAGTCCACACAACAGGAAACAGGAAAGTGAAAAAGTGTAGAGGTGGGGAAAAAAGGAAAAAAAGAGGGGGAAAATCCAGAACTGTATCTGTTCATTTGGAGGTGAGCTCATAAACACTTAAGATCACTTCTCTATCACAGCCCCTGCATGTATGAAGTCAGTACTGGATTCAAAGTAAAACTGAAGTTCCCAGAGGTATACAACAATGGGAGTGAGGACAACATCCTTTAATTCTAAAAATTCCCTGATTGCAAGGCAATCTAGAATGATATTAGTTTCCATTTCTTCACTTTCTGGGAGCCTCCCAAGTGTCTTGAATACCTTGACTCTGAGAAGAGGAAACTGGCTAATTTTTTACAGTCTCCCTCCTTCTAGCTTTGTTCCAAGTAAGCCCTGCTTAACCCTGCTCTGAACTTCTACTCTTCCAGAAAAGTTTGCAGAGTAAGGCTTGTTTTATGGTGGAGGGAAACAAGAGACCTAGAGAATTCCTTATAGAAGTAGAACAAGGAGATACAGAGATCCTCCTTTACCTTCTCTCTCTATCACACATGTCAAGAGACTTCTAGTTCCTGGAGGAGCACTCTTTTCTTCAGGGCTCCTGCACTACCTCTCTAGCCCTAGCCTTTGTAACACTGCTATAATGAGCTTTTAGTTAAGTGCTTCTCATGCTGTGGGACATTAACACCCTGTATTTTTGCTTGGGATGTTTTCTTTCAGCCTACCAACATGACAGGATTTTATTTTTTTTTCCTAGCCTGACAGGCAAGTTTCGAATTAGCAGACCACACATTGCTTGCTTGAGCAAGCAAACAAGAGGGCTTAAAAGACAGTGCTAAGAAGAAGGATGCTGACAAGGCAATGATAGGAACTTAAACAGAAAGTAGTGTTTCAAGTGCCTGTTGCATTTTGATGGAAAACGTTCATTAGTTTAACCCTTACTTCCAGGAAAACCACAGCAGCAGTAATTTCAGATGGCTAACAAAATGTTTAGCATTTCTATTGAAACTTGCTTTCACAAGAGGTCCATATCAGCATAAAGTTTTCTCCTGAAAAGGAAATTAGAGATACAAAAACTGTCCTTCTCTACTGTGAAAGAGGAACATAGTTTCAAGTATGGCAGCTGTTGGAGCACTGCAGCACGGGTAACACAGATACTTTCTCAGTGCTCATGTAGGCAGCTCCAACACCAAACTCCTACAGCATGCAGAGCCTGAGCCATGCTGCACTTGACACACGTGGTTCTTTTAAACCAGCATGTCTGTGGCTGCTGAAAATAACCAACTGACTCATTCTGCAAAAGAAATAACAGCAGCAACTGTAGATAACAAATTGAGACACCTTTCAAGAATCTCCACAATATTAGTCACTCTTTTTCAAAGTTCCCCTCATATCTTTAGGGTGGGAATCTCTCTCTTGTATAGATACTGATTGGAATATTTTGCATGTAAATATTTAGAAAACCTGTGGAGCACATTATTAATCCAAAAGTGTTGTTTACATTATAGTCATACCTGTGAAACTCAACCACAACACACAATCAGCACTTCCCTTCACAAAACATCCTGGATCACCTGTTTTCAACAGCCTGGAGGAGTGACAGCAGGTTCACAGGAGATATAGGAACTTTCTGCATTTTTATTCCTATTTAAGATGCTGAGCACATCTTCTGAAACAAAGTTCCTGTCCATTCACAGCATCTTTATAACACAAATCCCAACCAAGCCAACAGATGCATTGCTCAGTGTTTGTGTGCTTGTATTGCATGTGTGTCACGTATTTCAG
>NW_009953649.1:4371498-4381705 GCF_000747805.2 Chaetura pelagica
CAGGAGTCCTGTGCTGAGCCCCAAGTGGCACCATGCAAGCCCCAGCACAGGAGAGGGACCATCACTTCTACCACTGTGACACCTCCAATCAGCTGCCCTGGTGGTTTACAGTTCTTAACTTCTCTGGTGCAAGCACTGCCCTGCTGCAATGGGACAGACTGGAGAGCCTGGACTTAGCTTGGCAGCCAAACAACTGAGTGCTGCCGAGTGACAACTCCACCCAGGACAGAGCTGCGACTGGAGCACTCTGCAGCACCAGGAACCACTGTGGGAAAAGACACTGCCTCCAAAACACATTTGCTCCCCTGCCCTCCATACACCAGGACACAATCCCAAGGCTTGGGAAGTAATGGCCTTGGAAAGTATATAAGTAAAACAACATGCTTGTACTTTTTTCCTGTCACTCATTTTGTACGTATCATTTTGTGCCTCAGAAAACAGAAATATCTCAAAACTTCCTTCTGAATTTCACAGGGATCTTTCCTTAGAAAGTGTCTTCTAACACATTATTTTCAAACTAGAAGGCAGGAAGATTTGGAAATCTATAGGACTTCACTCTTAATTTCATCTATATAGGTTGATTCAGTTTTGAGCATACTTCCATAGCACCCATTCTGGCTTATTTTAAAAGAACTTCTGCTAACAAACTCTAGTCAAGGTACACACCAGAAATAATACTCACATAAGGACAGTACCATCAACAGCAAAGAGCAGCCTGGGGTACTCTAAAGCCTGCACGTTGCAGTATCAAATGCTCAGAGTCCTGCCAGAGACAGGCCCTGCAGGGAAGGAGGCGCTTCCTCTCTGACCACTGGGTGCAACAGGAAAGTACTAACCATGTTCCAACTTTGTGTACCACAAAATTGGATGAAGGAAGGGCAAAAAGCTCTAGATGCAATCCTCCTACCCACTCCCTGTATTTATATACTATATATATATGTACACATACACATGCAGAAGAGCAACAGACTGTACTAAGCTGAGTCAACCCTCCCAGCTCTCTGTAGACAGGTCTGTGTGGAGGAACTGGGGTTCGCTTCAGGCTGGGTAGAGGGGAAGGGCATGTGAGAAAGCCTGGAGAGCAGCTTTGAAGCAAACACATGGCCCTCTGCTTGTCAAAGCCTTCAGGCTTTCGCTGAGGACTCCTCTACCAGCTAATGCTGCAAACACAGCCTTTATCCTGAAAGCTAAAACCACACTCCCCCATCTCCTTCCGCTGGGGAAGAAGAAGAGGGGATAATCACAGTTAAATTTATCACAGGTACATTTCAACAGTGGCACAATCATAGTATTAGTAGTTAGCAGAGTGTCACCAACAACTGCAGCTTCAAACATCTACAAGTTTGCTTTTCTTTTTTAATGGCCTGCAACAACCCATGATCAGATAGCACTCTCAAAGACACTAGCTCTTCATCTGTACCACTGAGGGAACATTATTTGTGTTCTGCTCCTGAGCAGTCAAAAGGACATATTTATTACCAGACTTTAAAATTAGCATTTAATTTCTCTCACCCAGACAGCCTACTTCCCTCCTCATCTGCAACAATGTATTTTATTCATCCTTTTCCAAAGCAAAAAGCCACAGAGGGCACGGAGAGGGACAGCACTGTGCAGAGCTGCACACTGCTTACTGCGGTCCTTTGGGCTTCCCACAGCCTCCTGGCTGGGCTGAGGAATTTCACTCACCAAGAAAAGAGGGATCTGCAAAAAGCCTGAATTAGGAGCCTCAGGTCTCCCCATTCCTTCCTTGAACAGCAAGAGGACTGCAGAGAGCTAAGTTAAACAGGCTGTCTTTTCCTGGCCCAGAAAGTTAAAAGTCATAAAGAACCACTGGAGACAGCCTAGATATAAGGAGAGGGGGAACAAAAAAAAAATAATAATACCAGAAACATGCCTCAACATTTTTCTAACTACAGAAAATCCACCTGAAACCTATCTACTCTGCTGCAACAGTATGAGGCTTGACTTTCATGACAGAATGCTTTACAAAAACAAACAAAAAAAACAAAACACAAAAAACCTCACACAAAACATGTGCTTCAGCTCAATGCTCTTTAAAGTCTCCTGCTAACTGCAAACTTACTATACCTCTGGTTAATTTGTCCCGATAGTTGAATTTCACTCACTGCTCAAAGCTTACACATCAGTCCACAACCTTGAGCCACTGATTTCATTTTAACAGCTACAAACTGCAAATCATTCTGTGTTTAAAGTTGACAAGACTGCAAGAAGGCCAGAGAATACATTTCAACAGATAAGCCAATATCAGATGTTTTGGTAGGTATAACACTCAAAAAAGACTGTATAAAGAAAAAATATGTTGTTGCATCACAGTTGTCAAGTACTAGAAGTGCATCATTAAAAGTATTGCAAAAATGAATGGCCTTCTTTCTGCCCTCCCTCACCCACTAGTATGGCAAGAAAAACAGAGAGGTAAAACCATGTCCTTTGCTAAATATTGAACTTGCTGGAACCCACAACATAACTGATTATTAAACTAGTCTGAGACTGAGGTCAGTTTACAGAGGACTATCACGCAGCAGCTATGGCAACACAGAGCCACCACACTGCACTGCCAACTGGCAGTGGGAATCAGACAATAACAAAGCAAAGCAACAAACAGCATCAACCTGCTTTCTTAGGGCCACAGAAGCATAATTAAAGCACTTGGAGGGGGGACTCTTCAGATTAGCATAGCATCTTTGTGTGTCAAGGGACTAGAGATGGAGGGGAAAAAAAGTGTGGAAGAGAGACAAAGTACATGACACAACTGAACTGTTACTTACAGAAAGAAAATATCCACATAAACAAACACAGAAAAAAAAGCCAAGCCTCTCCAGAAGTAACCATACACACAAACTCATGAGCAGAGATCCAACAGTGAAAAGACAGGTGCACACTCCTTTCCCATATAAAGCACACCTGCCCAAGCTCCCAAGCAGAGACTGAGGACCAGACCAGCCCACACATCAGCTGAAGAGGTTAGGCAATAGCTGGGTTAGCAGTCACCTCACTCAGCTCCTCACTAGCTATGGAAAGCTCACACACACAGTACCACCAGCAGAGATGTGGTGGGAAGGGGACTAGACAGCAGCAAGTAACTGATTCAATCTTGCAGGCTAGCAAAAGGTTGCATGTTTACACCCTCGCTTGTTTTCAAGAAATTCTCAGCAAGCTTTCTGTGCATATCCTTTGCAGGCTTCTGACAGGTCAAATGGAAAACACTGAGCTCAGTTATTGAAGCTCAAGTGTGCAGAGGAGTAATTACCAAAGCTCCACTGGACAGAAGGATTGCAGTGTTTTATTCTTCACATGCCATCACCCACTAAGAAATCATAATAAAACTCCCAGAAATTTTCTAAGTAAAGCTAGCATGAACTCTGCAAGTTAGCCTGCAATGACAGTGCCCATCTCAAAAACTCCATCTGTACCTCACAAAGTACTATGGCACAATGATCTTTGAACTCTGCTACTGCTGCCACCTCTGGCATGGCTTTTGTCACCCACACAACCAAGTGTTGAAGTTTGAAGCTAAATAAGTGAAACCCCAAAATACAATTCTTGCTATACAATTAATCATAGAATGGTTTGGGTTGGAAGGGACTTTAAAGACCATCTAGTTCCAACCCTCCTGCATGAGCAGGGAGACCTCTCACTAGACCAGGTTGCTCCAAACCATATCTGACCTGGCCTTCAACACTTCCAGGGATGGGGCAGCCACAACGTTCCTGGCAAACCTGTTCCAGTGTCTCACTACCTTCATACTAAAGAATTTCTTCCTAATGTCTAACCTAAAACTCCCCTCTTCCATTGTAAAGCCACTACCCCTTGTCCTCTCACTACAAGCCTTTGTAATGTGATGCAACACAGCATTCCCATGTAAATATTTAATGCCATCAATACACATGTTTACTACCTGTTTTCAATATATCACCTTTGTGTTCAGGGCCCTCAGTCTGTTCAGCAGATGGTCTTTTATAATCCCATGATCTCCCTAGGATGGGAAGCAAAGGACTCTGAATGGCACACTATGTTTGCTCATTTGTTCCTTACTTTGTCTTGTCTTTCCTACTACCCTACTTGTTTTTGTTGCCGCTACAAGCACTAAGTTTTCTCATAGGGTTATTTTCTTATTAGCTTCTTGTTCTTAAGCAGCAACAGGATGCTTCTGAAAAGCATGCATCACTTCTCTCTGCAGGCTTGACAGCACATAGTCAAAAGCCACTTTAAACTCAAAGCTAATGTTGAGACAACTTGTATTAAGCTTTTTTCCAGATGTTCACTTTAAAAAAAAAGTATTTATATGTTGGTAAAACTCCAACACAAATAAAGAACAACAAAACACAGAAACAAGTTGTATGGTAGTTGTAATTCACTAACAGAAACATGCACGCAGCCCTCCAGGCTCTTTGTTACTCTGCCTCCAGCTTGCCCTAGATTTGAGCTGTTCTCTACAATACCTGTGTTCAACCAGAAGTCAGATTGTGTTCATTACCAATAATTTAATATCTAACTGCAGTATTCCCACACACAGTTATACTGTCACATAACATTTTCTATTATTCATGCAGTGCCCTCACACTTAACTGTTCTAACTTAAGACAGGTGTATGAATGAAGCATTATAAAACTTCATTGCTGCTTTACAGTTTGGATTTGTTTTTTTTTCATTTTTTACCATGATCACAGAATTAATCCCTTTTGTTTGTTTCCTTTAACCTGCTTGTAGGCCCTTTTGTTTGTTTAAAGTCACTTTAAACTCTGATGCATTCCACTTCCTACAACAGAAGTTGGTCTCAAAATCACTTTCTAATCACTAAAGTACCTCAAGGTCAGCCACAGAAAAAAGTCAAACCCCATTACATATAATCTCCATAAACACCTTAGGAAGAAAAAAAGGGATTTCCACAATAAAGACCTTTACAGATTAGATTGCAAGAGAAGCACAGCAGTTTAGGAAAAGGGTGGCAAGTTTCAGAAACAGAACTCCATACAGATGCAATTAAATTGTTTGCGATGTTACTTAATAACATAAAACCAACTACTATTTACCTTTGGTAAAAACTTGTGCTATTTAGTGCATACAAGGCCCTGGGTCACTGAAAAGTCACCCTGACAGAGGCGCACCCAAACGATCACAAAAAAAATCAAGAAGCTACATTACTCAGCAGTTTTTAGAAAACTTCTTTGTCCCCAGTTCCTTTACATCCAACTGTCCTCAGCCCTGCTGTTCTCCACCACCTACCTTTCTCCCCACTTGCCTCTATACACTCAGTTCTTCCTTCTGCAAAAAACAAACTTCACTACTGTAAATTAAAAAAAAAAAATCAGCTCTCAAAGCAAATCACAAGACTGTTCATTCAGTCTTCTCACTCCCACATGACCATCAGGTGCTGTCACACTAATAATCTTGTACCTCCCACTCCACCATAATTAACTTTATCTTTCTTTACTTGTTTTAACACTGAGATCTAGAGCTGTTACTCAGTTTTTGGCCCTCTCTTAAGAGGGTCAAAATCAATGAGACAGGTCAGTGCATTGCATCCTAGTACCATTCCAGTGAAGTGAGCATAATCCCTACCAAGACTGGAAAAAATACTGCATGCCCCCATTTTTGTCCTTTGTGTGCAAGATCAGACAACTGGGATGGAAACAGGAAGAGGACACATCTCAGGGCAGGATCAGGTGGGACCACTGACCTCCTCTCACCAGCACACAAAAGCCAGTACAGGCAAACATGAGGGGGGAAAACACTGTCACAATAAATCTAACTTGCACATGTCCCTACGATGGCATTTCAGCAGCCAGCTAGACCATGACTCATAGCCACCCCCAACACAAAGCTTCTGGCTAAGCCCATCTGGGCCACAGAGAACTTTGCCAGCTCCATCTGATAAACAAGCCCAGAGAAGCACTCGGAGCCTGTCCCAGCCCTCACTGCCTCCTCTGGGAACTGAGTGTGATTGCTCCAACACATTTCCAACTCTATTTCAGTATTAGGTAGAGATAAGGAGAAGAACATTACAAGGACATGTGTCCAGCTGGAGACAGCAAGAACTTTGTGACTACTACAGGAACAGCCAGAGGTCTTCTCAGTTACTAGCATGATCGTTCATACAATTCCCCACACACTCTCAACAGCCAGTTCTGGCCAAAAACACCATGAGCACTCTAATGATATAGTTGGTTTGCCATTTGTTCCACTGCTTCAGAAAACCAGTCTCAACAGCAGCCAACTTCCAAACTCAAACCACTGCTCCAACTAGAAAGTCTGCTGGGAAACTGTGCCAAGGCAGCAGTGACAACAGAAAAGAGATTTCCTCACATCCCATTTCTGACCCATAGCATGTGGCTGCAAGTGATCCTACAGCCCACTCATCCCTCAAAGCCCAAGGATACATCACAGATGCAGTGACCAGATCACAAAGCTTATTTGTATGTTTTTACTTCACCTAAATCTCACCTTCTGTTACAAAAAAAAAACAACAAAAAAACACCACACCTTGTTGTGATCTGCGAGGATACAAGGCACTTTCTGCTACTGCTGGGGAGCATGAAGGCTTCAACAGCAACAGCAATCCCAAAACCACACAGGACTAAGAAGGCAGAAATTAAGGAGAAGGTAAGTGCTTCCAATCCAGCCCACTGCTTACAGAAATTATACGAGGCTCCTGTGGAAATCAGAAGTTTTACAGCTTCAGCCAGGCTTTTTTTTTTTTTTTTAAAGGTGAAAAGGTCAAGCTTTATAATTAAGCTTCACAGCTTAAACCACTAAAAAAAATAAGGAAGTTTTCATTTAATTTGTTTCAACTTGCTCTGCACTACAAGTTCCCATTCCAGCATACTGACAGTAGCCTGTAATCACAGCCAACTGCAACAGGCTTTCTTCACTATCTGTGAAAGATAACAGATTAAATTCTGTTCTGAAGAGTGCTGTATCATCCTAAAAAAAAAAAAAAAACACCACAACCCAACACCTAAACATATCAGGATAGTGGGATAGTGTTAGAAAGGCTTGGTAAACACCACAAGTAAAAAATAGCTGTTTCATCCACAACAACTTCACAGAAATGCAACAGAATTATTTCAACACTGTTGGCCTGAACGTAAGTTCTCAAAAAATATTTTTTAATAAGCCAAGTATCTTTTAACAAACTCAGGTTAGAAAACATGCATTGCCAAGATCCCCACCATCAAAAGATCTAGAAGTCATCACAGCCAATTACCTTCCAGTTATGTGCTGCAGAGTTTAGCCCTCTAGAGCCCCTCTCCTCCCTTTCTGGCACTGGAACAGTGCAAGCAGCAGCACAGGATACACAAGGGAGGAAGGAGGAGGGACAGATCACTGTACATATGCATCCCTTGCATCCGTACACAATAGCCATTATGAAAGTGGAAGCTAAGCAGACTAGAGTGGCTGTCTGTCTCATGTTTACATTAACAAGCTATTGCCAAACCTTTGACTAGGATTTATGAAGTATGCATGCAGGAAATGGAAAAAAAAAATCGTAAAGCAATTATCTCCTGTGTAAAAAGCTCAGCACATGGTTATGAGGTTACAACACAGTACAAACAGAAACCACAAGGAAACCAAATATGTGATGCTTGAAGGCTGAGTTAAGTTTTGATTTCAACAAAGCCAAACTCACAGGAGCAAGCCCAGCACAGTACCACAAAAGGCACCCCAGCTGGGTGGGGACCTCTTGCTGAGACTGAAACTAAGATGTTCCAGAAAGTTCATGAAATCACCACTATCCTTTCCCATTCAGTTAAGCAATTCGAACAACTTCCACAGTTGCATGCACATGTATACAGACAAGCAAGGACAGAGAAATATACAGTAGGACAGGAAAATATTGCTAGTATTGCCAGAAATTTCATAATTCAGAACCTGATCACCAGAATATATGTAGTATATCTTGGACCAAGTAGAAAAAGAATTACCAGCTTTTCTCCAGCAGAGTCGGAAGGAAGCAGTGAATCCACCTGAGTCCTCATGGTTCATATGCCAGTGTCCAAACACTGCATATATAAAATGGGAATTGATGGATGTCAGAAAACAAAGACATCCAGGAGAAACCTTGGAAAATAACCTTAACCAAGCATGAAGAGTAGCCAAACTGAACACCCAGAAATTATTATGAGAAGTGTTTCACATTGCTTTTCATTTGATATATCAGACCTGGCCAGGAAAGCAGAGGGGTGGGCTGGGGGTGGAAGGGAAGCAGGAAAGAAGTGGCAACAAGTATCGCACAGAAGGTGGATGTCTGAATGTCTGAATTCCCTCAGTTGTTTGCCTGAGATACACTTTTTCTTGTCTCTACCTACTACATGAAGTCTCTAGCCACATGAAGCTAGCATTCAGCAGCAAGAATATCCTCCATTTGCCACTTCTGTTCTGAATTTCTCTTGCCCCTTATGGACCTGTTTCTGGATGACTGAGAAGTTTTACCTTTAGCTCAGCTATGGCACTGCATTTTAAAAATAAGATAATAATAAATGTTCTCCACATGGCATTCTTTCATCTGGAGGAAAATATTCCATTCACAACCTAGGCAGTTACCATTAAACTCCAAAGGTAAGTTTGGGGGGATGGGCACAGGGGGAAGAAAGAGAAGAAATTTAAAAAGGTCAAAGAACCTTAGGGCAGTGTACACCAATCTTAACCCAAATTTCACATGGTTTAAAAAAATTACAAATCACCATGTTTCTATTAATTGTTATCATTCAAGGTTTTCAGCAGCCATATCTCCTGTATCTCCAGTGCCCAGAAGCCCCCCTTCCACATAGTCTGGATATGAGGAGAAGGTAAATCCATCCCCTAAGAGTAGTCCAGCCATGTCAGTGACACTTGCAAGCATGCACATACACCCTTGCTGCTGGCTGCCTCCAAGTCATCCTTGCACAACTTGGGCTGGAGATTAGAGAAGCTGCCTCTGCCAATCAACTGGTATGGGGGAGAGGGACAGAGGGGTGGTTGGTATGGGCAGGTAGCAAGAACTCCTACTGCAGCACATGATGGAAGAAACACAGACACATGCTTAAAGAATGAACAGAGGATTTACCATCCTGCCAAGCAACCAGTTGGAAATGTCTAATTAAAGACAGAATTCTAACAGTCTAAGATCTACATATTGCTGTATAATTGTTCTCAACTTGAAAGGGCTGCATAATTTCTCAGGAATTTCACCATTTCAAAATGAAAGTCCCAGAAGGAAAAATATATATAGGTCTATGTATATATATGGCATATACACCTACATAAAGCTCTGTATCTAAGTGTACACAATGAAGATGACAAAACCCCAACCCTGTTGTATCTTGTTTCATCGATTAAAAACAGTCTTATTTTGTGGCTGTGTTCTTTGTACATTAGAAGTAAACATCCAAGCTAGAGGTGCATAATGAAATTCCTATTTACTGTTTATTTTATGAGAAGGGGTTGGAACAGGACCTTTTTTTAAACATATGTCATTCCCTGAGGGTTGAAACTCATGAAATATATTTTTTCAGAAACAGTCATCTCTTCCCTGGAACTCTCTCCTCTCCATTCTCCAACCCTTACTTCAGTGAGTACAACCCATCACCATGCTGTCACGATCCGTGACCTATTATATCTCCTTGTTGGAGTGTATTAACTTATCAGGATTTGCTGAGAGATCCACACGTGGGTATCGCCTCACACAGAGGAGACAGGGGCTTATGCCCTGACTTTTTCGAGTGAATAACTTGCTCAGTGCTTACTAATATTTCTAAAGAAATGCACAGTTTATTGTGGGGAAAACAAAGCAATTTGGGGCAGCAGGTTCAAAAGGAGTGATTACAACACATTGAACATATATGGGTACACCTTAGTTACACATCTTATTTAAGTGAGGGAAGGAGAGGGGAGGGATATGCCCGAATGGCTGGATTATACTTTCCCCTATAAGCTGGGGTAGCCGGAATTGTCTCACCACGCGGCAGTGCAGGTAGGATGAGCTGGGTAGCAAAGAGGCTGCGGGCACTCCAAGCGCAGGTCTCGACCCCCCCCCCCCCGTAGCTGCGGCACGGCTGTTTGCAGACCCTGGAAACGCGGTGGTTTCGAGTGGCGCTGGGACTTTTGGCAGCAGCGGCGGCGGGCAGGCAGGCGGCGGCAGCGAGCTCCAGGACTTTGGGACTGCGGCTCCGGGCGGCGGCGGCGCGCGGCTCTGTGGCGAGTGGGCAGG
>NW_009953649.1:4381819-4399790 GCF_000747805.2 Chaetura pelagica
GGGCTTTTCAGCCAATCAGACGGGACCTAGTCCTGCCCCTGCTTCCGGCCACGGCTCCTCCCCTGCAGCAGCTGCCCCCCCACACACACACACAGAGGGGGTTCAGCGCCGCGTGGAGACGCCATTTTAAGTCAGTTTTGTCGGCTGACTCAAAGGACATTTCATGTTCGTGTAAGGAAATACCTGGTCCTTCACACATGCTTATCTCAGATTAACAAAAATAGCATCTAATGTTTTATTTGAGCCAATTCTGCCACTCAGCAGAAACCTTCTTGCCTCTATTAGTTACATACTAATCTATGAAAGCTCTATCCTCTTTCAATTTTGAAGGCATTACCCCACAACTGCTGTGAGAAAACAGAGAAAGGAGCAGGAAGTCAGGGCAAGCTTTTTTGTTTGTTTTCTGTTTATGATTTGCTTGATTTCTTGAAGACAACTAGGATATAGTGCTAAAGATCAAGGGTGGTCTTCCTGCATGGTCTTGATTTCCCTGACAAAGGCGTAAATCCAAGTTATGGATAACCTGAATGTTACACGTGTCTGTTAAGTCCAAAATCTGTGACAATAAATATTGCAGAAAAGATGTAAAGACAACACCAATTTTAGTTTTCCCTTCTGACTAAGAAAGAAGGAAAAAAACACTATTCTGCAGTATAAACAGGCCTTATCTGCAGAGAATGTAATTCCTTAAAAATCAATACCTATGATCGTGATATGGTGACCCAAAAATTATAATTACAGCATAAAGAGGTCTTTAGCACTTTAAATTTCAGGTGGATGCATATCTTAAGGAACACCTTCCCTTAACAGGATAAAATATCTGTTTGATTAGGTAGCTTTGATGTTAGGGCCTGCATAGGTTGTAAAAGGAAAAATGTTAAACCTTTGAAATATATAGGGTCATTGTGCTAGCTTTGGCTGGATGGAGTAAATTTCTTCGTGGTCACTGGTGGGGGGCTGGTTTGGATTTGTGCTGGATGTAGTATTGTTGATAGAGGGATGTTTCATTTATTGCTGGAGTAGCCAGGGGGTTCACAAGAAGATGAGAACACACAGCTGGGACAGCTGACCCCAAATGACCAAAGGGGTATCCCATACGGCATCATGCTCATCACATAAAGCCAGGGGAAGAAGGAAGAGAGGGACATTCAGAGGGATGCCATTTGTTTTCCCAAGTAACTATTACAAGTGACAGAGCCTGGCTTTCCTGAGCATGGCTGAACACCTGCCTGCCCATAGGAAGCAGTAAATTAATGCCTTGGTTTGCTTTCCTTGCACATGTGAGTTTTGCTTTACTTAAAAAGCAAGTTTTTCACTTTCACTCTTCCAATTTTCTCCCCCATCCCACCAGCAGGGAGGAGCAAGTGGCTGGGTAAGGCTTAGTTGTCAGCTGGAGTTTAACCTCGACAATCACTGGCTGGAGGAACCCAAGATGCTGCACCCAGACTGATAGCACGACAGATGAACAAACAGTGGGCTCTACTGACAGATCGCAGCCAACAAATTAGGAGGCAATTAAAGCCTGTCAGTGATTTAAGGAACTCTATCAACTAGGAACTAACTTCAGGAAAACTAAACACATGGGAAGCTACAGCTGCCTCTTCATTCTTACCATCTCTCAGCAGAAACAACTATAAGAAAAAACAGGGTGGGGGATGGATAAAGTAGTAGAAGGACAGAAGAACACCACACTCAAGGAAAAAAAGCCCTAGCCATACTAAATTTCAGTAGCTAGATTAGATTTAACTACAAATCAAGGAGATTCTTAAACAATAAAGTGAATAAAAAGTCATTAGCAGGTGTTTTAAATGCACTACAAACACTCAGCTCCTGCCAGCCGGTCCCATTGCCCAGTACCTACTAGACACAATTGCTTATTAAACACTTCGTATGTTATGTGTAGAAACTGCCTTTTTTCCCCTCACTGTGCTTTTATAGTAAGTTCTAAGAGGCTTCTAAGGCATTTCAAGCATTTCCACCTACTCCCCATTTTATTCATCAACACTGATCCTCGTGGGCTAGCAAGCTTGCTGAGAAGTCATCTCTTGGGGTTATATTTTAACAGACCGTGTTATATTTGCATAGGTCTGGTTAATGAAGAAATGACTGGCAGAGGGTATAATATCCTGACCTTCTGTCATGAATTTTAATTGCCTACAGATGGTTAAGCTTAGCCTTTCCTTCCCACCTGAAAAGATCCACATGGATAACTTCTCCCTCAACCTTACATAGTGCAGCTGTGCCCATGTGCATTAAGTAATTTCAAACAGCCAGTCCTGTTGTTCTGACCTGTGCAATCTCTATTATTGTACTTGATTTGTCAATCTTTGCTCTTCAAAATGAATTCTTCCTTATCCCCAATGCAGGCTGCTGCTCCATCCAGATTGTCATGGCAGAACAAAAGGAAAGTCAGGTTGGAAAAATTGGAGAAAGGAAGCAAGTATTCCTCAAATCTCTCAATTAAATGAAGGATTCTACTTCAACTGGAAAGTGAGAACCTTTTTTTCTACAGCACATCAATACCACTAACAATTCAGAACAGACCAACAGATTTATCAAAGTTGAAGTCAACTTGCAATTTATGAAAAGTCTTTTATAGGTTTACAAAATACAGCTACCTGAATTTCAATGAAACAAATATCCACTGGAGAAGGGACAAAGTTCTTCCACTGCGTAAGCAATTTTAAAAATAAAGGTCTGATTAAATAAAGGAAAATCCATAACACAGGATGCCTCTGCAGAACCATATACTGCCTGATCCAACTCTCAACATCCCTCTTCAGCACATTTTATGTATTGGGCTTTTTTTTTTTAATATGCACTTTTGCAAAGAAACCACTAACTTTACATGAAGCAGCTGAAATCCTGGCAGATTTTCTGCCAAACTCCTCTACACTATGATGTTAATTCACTATATAAATATTCAAATATACTCTTGACTAACTGCCAAAAGGGAACACTCCTATCTGTTGCTACCAGCCACCTCCATGCTTAGCTCACTGCATTAACGCTCTGCTCTGGAATGGAAATGCAGGGTCAAGTTCTATAATTTTTTTCTGAAAATTCAGCCAAGGGCAGAATAAAAGAAAAATAAACACCAAGAAAAAGTAAGCAATGCTGGTCACCACAGGACACACTTACCCTTTGTTATTTAGCTGCCTAGAGTAAAGCAGGAACCCTCAAATTCTGCTGGAAGATGGAGCATAAAGCTCCCTTTAGATAGTGCTTCCACATTTTTCACTCAACAATCCAAAGACAGACCTGAAAAAATCATGTCAGGATGAGATTCTATATTGATAGATTCAAGAGGACAGATAGAAAAGCAACCACTCTATACTTCAGGAATCCCTCAAGCACTGCCAAAAAAACTGAAAGACCATCACAAGCACTTGCAACATGACATCCCAGCTAAGCAGGGAAGCTAAAAAAGGCTAAAGATAGCCATCCACAACTTCCACAGCTGGTGACAAGGTCAAGAGTTATACACACATCAGCTCCCAGCTCAAATAAGTTTGGGAACAGATGGACATGTTTTGCACTAAACACAGGGAGTCTGAGAGACCAGAGAAGACATGAAGGGAAAAAAAAACAAGATCAGATACAGTTTTGTTCACATTTTTCACCTATTGTCAAGGGGCAAAATAGTCTTATTGTAGAGATTAAAAAATTAAGAACTCAAGGTCAAGGTGATATTTTGCACCATTATTTCACCTAGCTTTATATTAAATAAATATATTTTCCTTGAGGGTATTATTTCAGAAGTAGTCTCTCTTGCACATATACTCCTACTTGAATAAGAACTTAAAATAATCTTTTTCAAAATTAAATACGTGGTTACTCATATTGAATTTAGTTTTTTTATTCTACAGAAGGAAATTTGAAATATGACTTTAGGAAATTACTTAAGGCTGAGAGGACTTGTTTAACTAGTTCCACTTATTATTAAAAAAGACAAAATATAGTAATTGGATCAGCTCTTGCAAAGTTTTTAGCAAAGTCCACTCGTGTTAATACACCATCTTTCATTGCCAAGATAGAAGTAAACCTACCTGCTCTTACTTCACAAGAAGTGCAGAGCACAGGAATGGTACACCAACAGGTTACCTAGTCATGCTATCCACATTTAAATAAATAGCAGACAATTATTTGTAACAAGCTGGATTACTCTGGAAGACAATCCACCCACACTCTGCTCTAGGTCCTTGAAAATTGGTTAGAAAAAATATCTAAAAATACTTTAGAAAGGAATTTTATATATAATAAAAATTTTATCTCATCCACCTTTACTAAGATAGTCACAGGACACCTTAGTTAAAAAATAGAAATTTAACCAGAAATTCTCTTCTGTTCCTGTTTTGTTCATTAACTGAATATTTGTGTATAAAAACAGCAGTCTGCAAAACAAGTTTTAACTTTTTTAACTCTATGCACCTGACATAGAAGGGAAATACACTAATTCTCACCAAATAAGATTTTAAAATTTGCCACACTGAAAAAAGCTTTTGTGCAGATTCCAAACTGTAGCAGGGTTCAATTTATTCACTAGGAGAGGAATAAAGGGAAAATAAATATATTCTCTATAAAGCATGCCACAATACAGAAGATAAGTCCTATGCAATTCACACACAGTATTTTCCCCCACTTATACCACACTGCATCCCAGATAACAGACCAAAATAAAAAATCAATACCAACAGCCACAGATTCTCACAAAAATCAAACATAATTAATTCAATTGCTTTTTAAAGACTTCCAGTAATATAAGTTATCATAATTACAACTCACCTACTCGGTCAGCTGATAACCTTTTAGCTCTGCTCCAATTCAAGAAAGCCAAGAACATATGATTTCCTTTTCTTCATTGTACTCTTGAGTCTCAAATGTCTACAACCTCTTTACATTTTTCTGGCAGCACAAGAGGTTCTTAACAGGACAGCAAGTTAAGGTCCTTTTCAAGTGCTGGAATAGTATGAAAGGAGCCTTATTGCAAATAAGAATACCAGGCAGACACCATAAATTATGAAAAACAAGAAGCCTTTTCTGCCTTCTGTCCTGAAATCACTAGAAGAAAAACAATTATGTGCATTTTGGTATAAAGGGAAAAAAGTATCAGTTCTATGCACATAAGGACCCATATCCATAAAATGATAGACTTTTTAAACTCCTAGAAACAAGTGTTAAGAGTTACAATTCATTTCACAATTTTTCTCCTCCTCCCATAGTCACACAAATTACTTTCATAATCATGTTGCACTAGTCCTAGGCCACATAAGTTTATTTCACATGACCACTACAGTGGTATCTTTCAACAACACACTGTATCAGGAGAACTCATGTTCTTTAAGCCACTTCCTTCATTCCTCAGGCAGCAAAATGGAGTTTAACTAAACATTACATGTTAATGTGTTTTTGTTTTATGGGAATACAAGTATAAGCTTACTTAGAGACTGTGTGGCCAAAATAAGAAGCTATAACAACATGTGACAAGAACTAGTGTGGAAAATAAATAAATCAGGAAAACATTTCCATGCAGTTTCCACTGCTATTAGCCAATCTATCTGAACATTACACAAACACAGCCTATTTTCACCACCTGGCTAAAGGTGGCTCCCTCCTAGCTTTCCCACCCCAACAGAAGAAGGGCAGGCTGTGGAGGAAAGGATGCATGTGAACTTCCAAAGCAACCATTGGCAGCAAATTCCAAGCTTTTGTATTTTTTTTCTGTCCAAATCACACTAGAATCAAAACTTCCATGCAAGCATATTTCCCAACATGAATCACTTTTCCTAGTGTGCTCCAGTTATGAGGTTTGCAATGAATCCTATTTTTCTGCAAAGGCCTGTTCAACAGATTTGTACTAGTTCAGAGAGGACTTCACTGGCAACTACAGACATCATCTTGAAACCAAATTTATTACCTAAACTTAGGCCACTGGATCTTTTAAGGATGAATACAACAGCCCAAGTAATCTTCAACATCATAGTAAAGAAAGGAAGACAGTAAAGGCAACTTTGACCCTCCTACAACAGGCCAGGGTTCTGGGACACCTCACTGCTGTTGTGCCAGCTTCCTCAGTGCTAAAGGCCTGCTGTTCAGTTAATAGACAAAGAAACTACTACATGACACGTGGTAATTTGCCCAGAACATCACATGTACGTTGGTGTTGAATTATGATCTCCATTCACAAAGCCACAAACTATGACATCCACCAAGTATTACATGCTCTTCTTCCTCTTCTACACCAGGTCCTGATGAAGGACATTTTTTTCTGCCTTAGAAGTGGTCATTACACACTAGACTGTTTCCTGACCTAATCCAGTAACCCCTAATTCAGGTGTAGCATTGTGGGAAATGGTAGCCCCTCTGGCACTGGCTCATGACAAGCATCAAATGAACCAGTGAGAGACAGTTTCACAAGCTACATTAGAGTAGCAGCAAGAAGCAGGAGCTACTGTGATGTGAAAGCGCCCTAGAGCAGAAGTTCCACAGTCACATTCCTCAGCAGGGCAGGTACCTTCCCCACCTGCACTTATTGATGCAACACACATCACATGTGATTCCTGTGGGAATTTAGGAGCCTCAAATCACAGTAAAATTACCCAACAAGTCACCAGGAATCAGACCTGGAGTGCACCAACTACAGCACACTGCATCATTCACTTCATGTGATTGGCTGCGTCATACAACTGAATGCAGAGCAGAGATCATAAAGCATAATGCCCCTACAAGCACACTTGTCACCCCAATGCCAGAGCACCACCATGCCCAAGGTAAGATGCTCTGTACTGCACATATACTGCATAAGAGCTCAGCATCTGCTGACAGCATCAGGCAAGCCAAGCAGACAGCCCTCCAAACATATCCTCCATGCTTTCTCCAGGCAAAAACTGACTCAATTTCTTGTAAAAACAATCCAGCATTTTCTCTGTGGCAACACAATTCCCTTCTACATACAGCCCTATGCTCCCATTCTTTCTAAGCATCTCAATTATTTGGACTCTGACATCAACATAAATTTCAGGATCTTTATCTCATCTTGGGTAAATGACTACAGCAATGAAATCCCTCTTTTCCCTGCAGTGAGTTTTTGTTCCAAAATTTATTACATGTGTCCCTGTGCACAGGCCAGCCCCCTTTCAACACAACAGCTGTTCATCATGATAACGCTGCATTTTTGCAACCATCAACAGGGGTGGTGGCTGGATGGTTGCTTACACCAGCAGAGGGAAGGGTTTTTTTGGTTCTTTTATTTTTGGCAAGGAAAAGGAGAGCGATGCTCCTTTTCTCTAGCACTTGATTAATGTTCCTACAATGTCTTTCTGCTGGGGAAAATATCAAGGCTCATGGCACATCTGCCCTTCACATAAAGTCAGCATCTCTTCCAGCACCAGGTTTAGTGTTGTGGCCTCAGCATCAACTTCAGCAGATGGACAAGCTTCTTAACTTTTCAGCCTTGGACATGATCATCAAAACAGTACCCACCTAGTGCAGAAATGCATACACTCTCTCCCTCAGAACATGTTTGGGTTTGTTTCACTAGATTTTTAGACTGTCTTATTAAACTGCCTTCTGTTCACAGGAGAGGAGATGCTGCCTGAAAACCAGGAGCATGGGGGGTCCCCAGGTATCATCACATAGTCCCACCAGCTGTTGGGACACATCCCAGGGAAGCAGGAGCCAGTGCTGTCACATTTGTCCTTCCACCCATGGCATGTGGGGGGAAGACCCTCCTTCAGTCTTCCCCCTACATGCTGTGGTGTGTAAACAGCCACCATAGAGGAAGAACAGAGCACAGACACAAACACACAAAAAATAAGAGAGCAACTGCTGGAAAGAATGGAAGCATGTTTTTCATAAAACAAGGTTTGCGGGGTTTTAGTTTATTCTGGGTAATTATTTTTAACTGCATATCACGTTTAAGAATTCTCCTCCTCATACTTGGAATTGAGCAGGACATCTATTTTTAAATATTATTAATTCAGTCACAAGTCATTCCCAGAGACAAGACAAATAATAACAAATCAATGCTACAAACAATTAAAAAGTTGTCCTGGCTGCAAGTTAGCCTCGTTGGCTATTCTATAGTCATCATCTTTGACATGAATCTCTGGTCTGTATGTGCCACATGTTCTTTCCTCCTCCTCCAACTCCTTACATAAGGGAACTAAAAAAACTTTGAGCAAATGCAATTTCCTCTCTTTACAGATATGGTAGCCTTTGACACACAAAGAGCAACTGTGTTGTGTGCCTCACTCAGAATTAACTGCTCTTTTAAGCCAGAGAGAATTGGGGGATTTTTCAATTAGGCAGACTTTTTTGGTTGATTAGTAGCTTCTTTTGGATTGTGTTGGTTTTTTTTAATACTAACAAAAGTAGGTTCTGCCTTCACATTGTCTTCATGGAGATGAACACACCCAATACTGTTAGTCACTATGTAAGCAAAGCAACTACTATCCTTAAACAATTATTAAATATTTAACACTGTCTGCTGAGAAGAGGAGGTTATTACCATATAGTGACAGAAAACCCACTCCAGCAGATCGCAGGTAGAGGACAAGGCCTCAAAGAAGTCAGGAAATTCTTAGCTCAGAAAGAGCTGCAGCAGCCTCCAGCACTTGCTCCCATCCTCAGTGTCCCAGGGAGAAATGACATCTTTGCTGCAAGTACCTGGGCACTGCAGAAGTCTGACAGAATGCTAGACAGACTGCTCCTCTGCCCAGGTCATAAAGTGTGTAAATGCATTTTTTTAACAAAAAGACCAGAGCAGATACTTTGCATCTGTACTGTGACCTTTAATAACTCTCAGATTAAACTTAATAAACTCTATTCTGAATGAACAGTGTGCTAATATAGCTTAAAAAAATAATTAATTATCTGGATCTTTAAAGTTCAGTAAACAAAACCAGCAAGCTCTAAATGGGACACTACAGTCAGGTCCAAGAGAAAAATTCCTGAGCACAGAGGAAAAACATTCAGAGCAGAAAGATTACGCACCACTATCCCAGACAGAGTAAAACTATAATCTGAAGGATACTACCAGACTTTCAACTTCCACAAAGTCTTTTCTCAAGAAAAAGGCACAGTGTTAAAACAACACGTTCCTGTGAATTTCCACAAGAAGCTTCATCAAAGAACAAGACGTACATGTAGAAACCAGAAAGAGAGCAATGAACTCTCTCTGGAAGTGATTTATGCTGACCATAGCTGTTGTTCATTAGTAAGTTATAACAGAAGTAAAAGCCTAGAAAGAGAGAATAGAAAGTTCTTGGATTGTTAGCATTTAAATACTACTTTATTTATTCTCTTCTTCTATTACTATCATATTTTATAAAATAATAATTAAAATAGTAAAGAGTCCAAGAGGCTTCACTCTATTCCCAGCATGCTCTTGTAAAACGTTCAAATTGATGTCCTCCATTTGTTATCCATGTACAGGCTACTCTTCTGTGCTCATCTGGGATAGCATGGTAAATTACTAACAACAAAAAAACATTTCAGAACTTATCCATCACACTTTTCTCTGATCAATAATTTGTAATTTGTAATATAACATTTTAGAAGCATAGTCTACCTTTGGTCCTCTGCCATGATCTAAACGAGGGGAGCAAAAACCACATTTGATACTAGACATTAAAAGCAGAGTACAAAGGAACTACAGTTATTTGTGGAATGAATTGCAGAGGCACATCAAAGCATGTTCTTTCACAGCTTAAGTACATGTTTCTCTGCAGCTAAATGCACAAGCCACTGACTGACCCTGTATGTTTGTCTAATTCCTCTACAAAATCTCTCAAGAGTTTTTGGATGGTGGATCCTGCTTTTCCATAAGGTAAAGGGAAAGTTGTTGAAGTCCAGAAAGAACCTTCATTACCAAGAATGTATGGCTGAAAAAATTTTTGCACATTTCCTATAACGATCAGCAAAAGAAGAATATGTATCTAATCCCTCTAATGTAGCCACATCCTTTCCTACCAGCATGTATCCAGTGTTTTTGAGATAGAAGTTGGTCTTTCACCAAAACACACAGTCACCAGATAAGGACTTGGCAGCTCTTCACTACTTCTTCCACACCTGAAAAGGGGTTAAGCTGCTAGAGAATGCTTCCCCAGTACAGGAGTTGCCTTGTTATATGAGAAATAGCTGATGAAGCTAGGTAATGCTCAAGTTATTACTCTGCAGCAGCTCAACATGTTGAATGCATCTGTCCAATGCACTCAACAGATTAATGACTATCAAAAAATGCAAGTTATTAAAGAGTGAACATATTTCTGAGCAATAAGAAACCTTCACAAGAAGATCACTGCCACAGCTGTAGATGGACCCCCATTGATTACAAGTCTCCCCTACATCACTGCAGGTCACATCCAGAGCTGGTCAGCCCAGAGGAAACACCCAGACAGACTCAGCCCTGTCTGCAAGAACCTGTGACTGCCCACAATCTCCCATTACAGCTGACCATCTTCCAGCAGCCTCTCCACTATCAGCACCCAGCTTGGTCCCAGCCGCTTCAGGCACTGTCCAGAGCCATCTCAGTCTTCCAGCTGCTCCAACATGAACCTGAATTCATGGCTATTAACTCTGCACCAGCCCTAACCTGCTTGTTCCACAAATGAGTGATTAAAAAAAAATTGTAACTGCAGGTGTTTGAATTTCAGTTCAGTTTTTCTGCTTTAGTTTCACTCATGGCTGAGCCCAACTTAGGTCCAATAATCAAACTAAGTTTTCCTTCTAACTGTCTCCAAAAGCAGCATCAGGTGGTACAGATGTTCTTTTAAAGAAAGGGCCCAAAGACATCATATCCTAATAAATAAATGTCAGTTTATGACTCCCCCTTCTTGACGGCAGATGTTTTGCTGACTTTGTAGCTCTGTGTATTTACAAGTCAGTAGTTTCTTGCTAATTCCCAAAACTACAGCTTGCAACAGAGCTATATTATCTCCTGTCAGACACAGATGCCAGAGGGCTTTTCTATTTCCTTAGCTTGTTATTTTTGTTGCTACCTTTAAAACTTCCAGCTTTTTTCTGAGAATATACTGTCACTTTCTGAAGCTACAGCTCAGCTTGCTTCCCCATTTCATTCCAGAAACACACTGGGGGAGGGGAAGAAGACAAAAAACAGACTTCCAACAAAGTACAGAACACTAAAACTTATTGTTTCATCAACACAATAAAAAAACAGAAAATGCAACTCCTCCCTCCCACCTCACAATGTTTAAACCCTGTTATTCATTCTTCAGACAGTTATTAAGGCATCCAAATAAATGCAGTTTTCTCCAACTTCACGCGAGGCGCATCTCAGCTCCCAGGATGGGTGGGAACAGCTGTGCTCTGCTAATTGTGTATTTTCCTTTGAAGGAGGGATACCACATAACACATAAAAAGCAGATTGTGCGGGCTGTAAGCACATCCATGCTGCTACCTGGCAGCAGAGCAGTTATACCATCTTGAAACAACACAAGTTCAGCTCAAGCCCATGTGCTCTTCTCCTCGCCCTTCCACACCTGCACTGATTTACCTACTGCAGGCTGCCTTCCTACTTACTTGCATTGAAAAGATGTTAATAACAATACTGCCCTGCTCTTCCCAGCTCACAGGAGTCAATCCCAACACACATCACAAACAAGTGATTCTGCTAGGAGGAACAGTCAAGGTGAAGAGGACAGTTCTGAGCAGTTACTAAGAGGTGTTAAGACAGCACAGGTAATTATTTGCTAAACTGCCCAATGTTCACTTTAAGAATTTATTTGCAAATGAAAATATTTCCATAATACCGTAGGAGAGTCCTCCTTCTTCCCCCAGACTGAAGGACTGAGGGGAGACGGTGAGACAGTGCCTTGGAGTGCTGAAGGAGGTGCAGCCAGGAACTTCACATTGCTCCTGGTCTGCCCTGCACCTAGACAGCCTTTCTACATGGGATACTCATCAGCAGGGGGGGTCTCCCACCATGAACAGCTGCCTCTCCCCACCCCAACTTTTAGACTTTTTTAGAAACACTTAACACACTACACGTGGTGCCTCACATAGCAGCTCTTGCCCAGGGTTATGTCTCCATTTCCTGGCAGAGCACACACAAATCAATGGGCTGCTTTTATGGTTTAGACTGTTGTTTGTTGTGTTTTGGTTTTTTTATTTTTTCCCTGAGGAGCCTCATTTTCTATTCCAAGGCAAAGTCGTGCTTCAAACACATGAAGTAGCATATGTTATTTCTTCACCTACCAATCGAAAGACTAGAATAAACCAGCCTGGTACTTATATATCTGCCATTTCATAAATGCTAAGCAATAACCTAGAGCTGTATTTGTTGCAGCACCCAATCTGTCCCTGCAGACAGCCCAAGAAAAGGAAGTAATGCAAAGGAGAGAAAGGAGCCAGGCTACAGTAATCTAAAAGGTTTAGTTTTTCAGAAGTCATTTTAGTGGCTATAAATACGGAGCAGTAAATTTGTCACTTCTCTGTAACACCTTGTCTGCACACACTCTGCACAAGTGGCCCTGAAGAGTTCATACACTGCAAAACAGGCCACGCCAACTCTGCGCGCACTTGACAAAATCCCAAGGTTCCACCTGCAACTATAACAACTCCTGGCCATTTCACAGTGATGGACCCAAAATAATAAACAAGCAGCAGCATGTTTGGCCTGTAGGGATCTGGTGGCAAGAGGCATGACTGAAAGAACTGGTTCCAAAGGCAACATGCGGTGCTGCAGGGCAGGGAGATCCTGGAGCAAGGGACTGCCAGCCAAGTGTTGCTTCATGGGGACAGATCGACAACAGCAGCAGCAGTTCTCAGAATGAGCCTTGCCCAAGAACTCCAAAAATAAGTTACAATTTCTGAAAGCAGTACTTCAGCCAAGTATATTTAATGTAATTAAAAATGAAAGGTAGATGAGGAAAATTAAGTTCCCCTCAATTCTGACAGGAACTCATATCTTAAAATGCACCAGAGGCATAGAGTCACCTTCCAGAAATGTTTTTCCTGTCACGTCTTACTGTTTAATTATATATTACCATTCCAAGCTACCCTGACAGATTTTAAGTGAGTTTGTCTTTTTTCCCTAATTAATCATAGCAAAGACTCATCTGTTCTTCAAGCCTGGTGATGACAGCACTGTTTTCACCAATGTAAAGCAGTCATCCCACAGCATTCCTTGCTGAAAGCTATTGCAAAGAGAACAGCTCACCTATCTGCACAAGATGCCTTTCAAAGATATAAATCAGCTCCATGTACAGTACTTCATTCTATAGGGAAGTAAAAAGGGGAAAATTGCTTTTCCACAGCAAGCGATCATACAGACACATAGGTATAGCACAGGATAATAATGGTAAATAAATGGTAATTGTAACTATATAAATCCAGTGTAGCCATCCAGGAAGAAGGATACTACCCCTTAAACTTCAGACACTCCAAGTCAACACTGTCTGACACTGGTGCAGCCAGCAGGGAGGCAAACGACACTTGGTCATGCTGGGAACATAAGGCAGTCTCCCTTACAATTACAATAAACACCACAGTTATTTTGAAGGCTGCTTTGGTCACCAGCATATTCTATTCTAAGTGCAGAAGTTGCATCTTTGAAAATAACTTGTATCTACACAGAAATCAGCACTAACAAGCTACCTAATCAAAGAAAAGCCACACCCAAAAGAGGAAATAATAACCGTAAATTGAACAAGAGAAAGAAGCCTCACTTTCTTTTCTTTAGTATCATAAGTCACAGAAGTGAAATTACTGGAAAAAAACTCTTTTGCTTTGAATACTTAAGCATTTATCACTTACAACAGTTACAGCATATTGCATGCTCATAGAAAGTTTTATTGCTGACCACTGAAGGAAAACGTATTTTCAACATAGCCAATAACACATGGATCAACAAGGGGAAGTGCAGAGTTTTACATTTGGGGAAGAACAACACCATGTCCCAGTACAGGTTGGGGGCTGAACTGCTGGAGAGTAGTGTAGGTGAAAGAGACCTGGGGGTCCTGGTAGACAGGAGGATGACCATGAGCCAGCAATGTGCCCTTGTGGCCAAGAAGGCCAATGGCATCCTGGGGTGCATTAGAAAGGGTGTGGTTAGTAGGTCAAGAGAGGTTCTCCTCCCCCTCTATTCTGCATTGGTGAGGCCACATCTGGAGTATTGTGTCCAGTTCTGGGCCACTCAGTTCAAGAAGGACAGGGAACTGCTCGAAAGAGTCCAGCGCAGAGCTACGAAGATGATTAAGGGAGTGGAACATCTCCCTTATGAGGAAAGGCTGAGGGAGCTGGGTCTCTTTAGCTTGGAGAAAAGGAGACTGAGGGGTGACCTCATCAATGTTTACAAATATGTCAGGGGTGAGTGTCAGGGGGATGGAGTCAGGCTTTTCTCAGTGATGACCAGTGATAGGACAAGGGGTAATGGGTGTAAATTGGAGCATAGGAGGTTCAAGGTGAATATCCGAAAAAAATTTTTTACTGTAAGAGTGACAGAGCACTGGAACAGACTGCCCAGGGAGGTTGTGGAGTCTCCGTCACTGGAGACATTCAAAACCCACCTGGATGAGTTCCTGTGTGATGTACTCTAGGTGACCCTGCTCTGGCAGGGGGGTTGGACTAGATGATCTCTCGAGGTCCCTTCCAGCCCCTAAGATTCTATGATTCTATGATCTCCATTCAAAGCATTTTATCCTTCATCCTCTCAGTTTAAACTCCCCAAATTACGAATTAGATACTTACAAAATTACTTTTCCCATCCATGAAATCCTATGACACACGCACTTCCCCCCCACCCCAGCCCCTCCTTTTACTCACATATTTTATTTTGATTGCTCTCCTATAACCTTCACGTGGCATGCTGGTAGCTTCCCAATAACAAGCCACTACGAAAAAAACCTACGTAGCTGGTTCCACCCATAAAAACAGCCATAGCTGGGCACCACACAGCCCCAGGCAGTCATAAAATTTAACGTGTCTTACAACAGTCTTGTAAGAGTAACTTGAGATTAAAGCTCAAGTTTTCAATAACCAATCACTCCATTAACAGTGCCACCTTTATGGCTTTCTAGGTGCTTTCCTCTTTTCCAAAGTGGGACAACTAAGGCAGCAATGACAAAAAGAGGATACATTCCGTTTGACAGGCTCCTGAGGACTAAAGTTCACATTTGTATCCAAGTATTTAGAAACATTTTTACCAGTAACACTCCTTGTTAAGGGCTGACCTCAGAAGGATTCTTGCCTTCCAAATTATAATTTTTTCCAAGTTATAACAAAATATCAGATTTAGCCATATGCCTTAACCACCACTTAAAGGATGAATGCTTTTAAATAGCCGTGATATCCTGACAGTTTGGTGATATGTTCCAAAAAAAAGAAGAAAAACATGCTGAAAAAGACAGACAACTGCCCAGGAGAGCACAGAGAGATTAAGTGATCCTTCCATGGGGTATCACACATATCTTTCTTTTGTTTACAATAAACTGCTTTCAGTGTTCTTATTTTAAAAATGCATAGGAACAATACGCAGTTAAAAACACTATGACCTATTAAATCACTTCGAAATTTTCACCTACTAGAAGCAGGTTTTGTATTTTATTTACTAAGGGTGAAAATATTCACACACTGTCTCTAATCAAAGTATCCTGTATCATGGCTAATGAACTTACAAAGTACTGAGAACAAAACAGCTTATTTTCTATGGCAAAAGAAAGTGGAGATCCTAAACCTTGGCTGGTTCTGCTCTCTGTAGCCTCAAAACCCAAACAGACCCCTACCTACCCCAAATATTAGTAAATCACGAAGGTAACTCTGCTACTCTATTCAGTTACACTGTGACAAACATCCTGGGATGTAGAAATCTTCCCAACTAAAAACAACTCTGTTTTCCTTTCTAGGTGTCAAAATTAGCATTCTCTGTATCGGATATCCAGGAAAAACGGAAGCATAGCTTATAATATTATTTCCCCAGTCCTGGCAACTAGCCTTCAATTTGCTACCACCTCTACTTCAGAAAACTTCAACCCTTTCATTAGGAAATCCCTCTTGCTGGTTTACTTGAAGGGAATGGTTGAAAGCCAAGCTATGTAGTACAGTAATTAACTTGCACATCCAGATCCAAACCAGTGTATTATTTAGAAAAGATGAATTACTTAAGATCTATCCTCACTTGCTATTTTTATTTTAATGCACGTCTTCTAGCTTTGTGTTAGAATATACAGTTTTCTCATTAACAGAGAAGTTAAAGCAGTTGTAATAGAAGATTTACAATTGTCTGTCCCAACCAAAACAACAGAACTTACTGTACAATTTGTTCATCCAAGAAAGACCTCAAATACAGCCATGTTTCCTCAGACATCCTATAAAACTGCAGTACTTGTGTATATATATGCATACAAACAGTTTGTGAGTCATCCCCAAACTCAAAGCCCTAGGAGGTGCTGACTGCATGCTTATAAATGCTGTGTCCAGAAGTTTCAATATAGCAGAAAATGTAAACCTGCACTACAGAATTTGATATGGAAATCCACAAGCATTTCTGTTTCACACTTCCTCTTTCACACTTCCAGAAGTTAAGAGGAAGGCTGCCTCCACCAAAGGTGTCGTTCCTCAAAAAGAGGAGGTCTGAGAAACAAACTATTCCATCACCAACGAGATCCAGATTCAAACCCACATCCTACATAATCCAACATATCAATCTATCACCAACCAAAAAGCTGCATTTTTTAATGCATTGAACATTTAAAAAACACTCTGATAGGTTTCAGTATCTGAGGATAATCTTTTCACAACAGAAGGGTTCCACATTTAAGAGAGAAAAGACGGTCTTTGAGACTAAAGAAGTGAGCATCCAGTCTCTAGATGCGGGACAAACTTCTATCAAGGTATGAACAACTCACTACTGCCCCTCCAAAGCCTCCGCTCTCCCCCTACTAAAATGAGGGTACCTCCTTACCCACCCCAGCATCCACCAGAGCATCAGAAGACTCAAAGTTACAGCAATCAAAAAAACCCCATGTTTTTCCAATAACCTTCAAGTCTGTTACACGAATGTTTTGTTAGAGGAAATGCCTGAGCAAGTGGCCTTAGACAACTGGTTTACATTAAGGAGGAAGCACATTAATTTACTGCACGAGTACTACCGCCGTGCACTTTCAGGAGGTGCAGTATTGTGGCCACAGTTGCCATTTTCAGCGTTGGAGAATAAACAAAAAAGCTGCCAACACTAGGTTGCATAAGAACACTTTAAGCACATGGTTATTTACAAAAGCAGAGGTAATTATAACACAGGAGGTGGATCCCAAACAAACTGACTTGACTAACGCTGTCAAAAAAAAAAAACAACACCAACAGAGATCTACAATTACTATTACTTAATGGCAGGACAGCTGCATGAACAGCCCAAGTCACATATAGAAAAAAAAAAAAAAAAAAAAAAAGAAGTCGGAAAAACACTCTAAAAATTCAAGCTGACGTCAGAATACATGCGTAGAGGAGAAAATGGGAAAATGCCATTTCTTTCAACAGCTTACCTGATCTGGACTTAATGATATCACTGAACTCGCTGTGTCCCCCACCAGGTCCTTCCTCCTGGTCAGAGGTGTGGGCCATGCTTGCGGGCTGAGGAGTGCCGTGTGTGCAGCCTAAAGCTGTTGGGAGAGGGCTCCCATAGAGGACCTCGGCTCAGCACCAGCACCTACAGCACAGGAGAGGGAGCAGAGAGGCACTGTAACCCCACGGGCTGCACCAGGTGTGACTCCTCACACAGGCTGGGCCCCAGGCTGGCTGGCCATGCCCACGCGTGGCTCCCTGCGCCCCTGCAAAGGGACGGTGCCTCACAGGTTTTAAAAAGTGAGATGACACCGAGAAGTCTTGCTGGCCAGGAAAATACCGGGCGCCCGGTCGACCCCCACCCACCCTGGAGGGGCTGGTCACAGTCCCCGCGGCGACACGGCCACCGCCCCCCACCCAGCTGGAACCAAACGGGACATCCCCGCCCACGGGG
>NW_009953649.1:4401968-4426068 GCF_000747805.2 Chaetura pelagica
GCTCGCCCCGTCACTTTCCCCGAACACCGGAGCCGCACAGCAAGGGAGCAGGACAGAACTGGAGGGGCACTTAGGGCGCTCGCACAGTTCACAGCAGGAAACCGCGCTCCGTGGGGTGGGGGGGGTGCCCGGGGCTCTCCGACCGGGGCCGCCGGGCAGCCAAGGAGCGGGATCGGTAAAAATGTGCTGCGCTGGACATGCGGTGCCTGCCGTCATGTTTTATGTACGCACGGACATGTATGTCAGGGAAATATTTTGCTCACGCTAACTAATGTATTGCCACGTTAGTAACCTGGGAGTGAACACGCTCGTCTTTGCTCAGGCAAGTGATCTTCGCTCACCTGTGCTGCAAGGCTGCTGAACGAGTGCCCGTATTTATCTTGGTAAGCGTTAATCTGAAGTTTCAGTGATATCGGAGAGACACGGTAGTTCCCGGGCCTCAAGTCGTCTGGGCCAGAATGTTTTCAAGGTTAGATGCATTCCCAACATCGAGTGCCTCGCTGCCCTCATAACAAACCAGGCAGCAGGCTGCAGAAAAGAAGGCACAGAATTCATTATCTAGGAGAAAAGAGAGAGGCCAGGTTTGTCAACATGTTTATTGTGTATCTCCAGGTGAACAGAAATTGGTAGCAATGAAATGAGAAAGATTTGCCTTCAAAAGTCTTTTTCTTACCAGTATACAGCTCATGTGGTTACTAGGCACTACAGGTAACAAAAATAAACAGTGACTGTGTCTATTTTAGCCATAGCTAGCTTTGATACTTACCCATACTCTACCATTTCCCCCATGGGGAAAAAAGGAAGAAAAAAAACCAACAACAAACCTCAAACAAACAAAACAAGCTACCTGTAAATTAGTACTACCATAATTCTAACTACATTTAACGTTTTTTCTGCAACCTTTGATGTGTGCAGCACATGTAACCGGGACAGGGACTGCATCCTAGGATGGAGGGCCTCACAGATAATGCCATATGCTTTTGCCTTTTGAAGAAGCCCCAAAGAGAAGATGCCTAGTTCTGATCATTCAATGGATTTCTTGGGTGATTCAGAGCAAATTAGTTAATTCATCCTTCATCTGCTTAACCAAACCACTGTGTGAGTTTGTTAATGGTTCTTACTCATGAACAGGTAGTAATAAAGTGCATCCTTTAAGTGTCGTGATGACTGAAGCTGTGAACCTATTGAGAACTGTGGATCATGGATGACAAACACTATAAAACCACTGGTATGGATCCCTGTCAGTGTGTAACTAACTAAGGCAGTGCTGAGCAGTAGGCTGGTTTTGTTGGAAAGGTATGGTTCGTGTTTATGTCTGTTTGTTTACATTATACTGATAAACCTGTACAAGGAATATGATGTTTGCGATGAGAGAAGGTTAGAGAAGCACCACTTGTTTCCTGCCCTCTGCCTTGCTGCTCTGGGCTAACAGACTGCTTCTCCACCCCATCCCGTGTTTTCCCTCTGCACGCTGAGCCTCTAACCTCAGTGCTCAGAATCCAAACAGAACCTGCCTGCCTTTCATACAAGTCTTCCATGAACAGGACAAGAGACACACTGTATCCCAGTGCCTGCTCAAGGCTCAGCACAGACAAATACATTTCCCATTGCTGGATATCTAGCAGGGCGTGGGGCCCAGGGATCCCAAAGCACCCCAGTGCTTTGCCTAATGCAAGAAAACGCGAAGTGGGAGAAAGGCCGTTCTTTTGTAGGCTGCACTGAGGGGATCAGTCATTTCACAGAGGTTACCAAGACAGCTATCAGGTAGCAATAACTTTGATCACTAAAAGCTGCAGTAAAGCTGATAAGTGGGAGCAGAGAGCTTGTCCATCCCGTTGCAAACCTCCATGTGTAAGCCCAAGTTCCTGATTTTTATAATCTTGATCTGAAAGCACCTACAAATTATTTCTCAAAAAGAAACACATTTCAGTTTAACCTGTTAGCATTTCCTTTTTTTCTCTTTTATCTTCTTTCTTTTTTCTCTGTTTTAGACAGAAGTGGCATCATTATTTTCTTTGAACTGTGTAGAGCCAGCAGAAGGGTAATAGAATAACAAGACTGAACACTACCTTGGGGAAGCAGGAGAATTTTTTTCTGGGTGTGTTTCAAACATTCTTCTCTCCAGAGCCATCCTCACTCAGCTGCTGATCAAAGCCGGAGTTTTCAAAGCCAGTTATTTACACTGTAGGCTTCTCAATGCAAAGGCAGTATTTTATTATTTTTTTTTTAAATCTGGATCTTTAGGTACAAGTCCATCAGGGAAAAAAAAAAAACCACCACCCTAATCTTTAATATTCTGTACATGTCTATGTTTTAGGTCTCTCTAATTTTGTATTCCAGTGATTAGCAGAATTAGAAATAATGACTAGCACAATTTTAAAGGCAAACTCAAAGTCTCTACTGGGTTATATATTTCTAAAACCTATATTAACCTACAAATATCTTTGTTACTGCACACCAATAATATCATATGGATTGGGTGGTACAGCTTACCTTTCCGTATAATGCAGAATAAATTGGTAAAAGACCAGAAAAGTCCATGAAGCCCTTAGACAACATTGAAAAGTAACGACAAGGGGAATACAGAAAAGAAACTAGAGAAAGAGGCTGAGAAGATGTGGAGCCCTTGAACTTTGACCAAAGTAAATAGATACTTCATTCCTTAGAGCATTAAAACAATGCCATTGTGAGGCTCTGAGTTCATCTTACCTTGTCTCCTGTCTTTTCTTTCTTCTTAGCATTTCTATCTTTAGAATACACTTATAATTAATAGGATTAACCATATAACTAGGAATTTCATGTATCTCATTACCTTGAGATTGACTGCTATAATCATGCATGTGCCTATTCATCAATGTTTTGTCATGATTTCAGAAAACCATTCCATATTAAAGAAGACATGAGATACCAAATGGATTGCTTTGTAAGTAGAGTATCTTTATTGGCCCTTTCTGCATAACCCATCATGTTGTCACTCTCAGTTAACCGATGAGGCAGGCTGTTACTCATCAGGCATTTTATCCCTGCAGAATTTGCATCTAAATTCAAATAACATCCCCTTCATGTTTTGGTGCTGGCATACTGCCCTAACCAGTTAGTTCAAGTTCCTTACTATTTTCATTATGTCTCATCTGAGGACAAAAATACATATAAAGACATATTCAATAAACATTCTCTCTCTGTTTCTTTTCTGAGGAAGATGATCAAGTTTTTTTAAAAGCTTGGGTCAGTTTTATCTACAACTCCTTTGGCAGTACCTTTGAAAGGCTTTAGCACACTGGGCAGACACTGTTAGTTTGTTCCTTTTCCTTTCCTTTGCTGTCATCAAAGTGCTTTAGAGCTAGCTTTGTTGTTCAACTGAGTATTTGATACAAAAACACTAAAAATCAGCTTCAGAACCATTTTTAAAGGTGGGACAGCATTTTCTGCCCTTAACTCCTTACTTTGGAATCTGATTTTAACATTAGATCACATCTTTTTATTCTAAGCTCAGCTGCCTTTGTGTGCAAGCTCCTTCCAAGCTTCTCCAAAAATTAAAAGGCCTGTCGTGGTAGGTACTGTAACATATCTTAAGAAATTCAAGACTGTTCTGCCACACAGAATTAACCACACATCAAGAGGAATCAGGTACAGAAAGCAAGAAGGACAGACTGGGAAGCAGGCAATTGTGATAAATACAGGAGGCCTGGGCACAAGATGCCCATCACCTGCACAGCAGCAGGTTCACATGACTGTTGCTGCTTCTGCTTTCTGTGTCCTCTTTCTTCTTAACTTAAAGAGAAAGCAGCGTGTTCCCCTCAGTATGCTTTCATTTCTACAGGTTGGGACCTGAATCTTCAGTAGATCCTCTCCCCTCTATTTTTATCTCATTAGATTTAATATGTCTATCGATCAGATCAGATTCCCACAATATTGTGTGCATAAAATACACTGGAACCTTGCATCCTAAATTTCAGCAATTTTTTACAGCTTCATTATAAAACCCCAGAAAATTGCACTGTATTAATAGAAATGCTGACATACCCTTAGCTGCGGTGACGTTAATTGAAGCTACCATCATTTATCATCATTCCCAAGAATATAACCTCTAAAAGTACATTAAAGAAGAGTCCATTAATGAACAATTATAGTAATCAATTTATCCTCCCAACATAACTCTCTAACTGCACCAGAGGATTGGAAAAAAGCAAAACATCAACAAAAATGCCTGTGCAAGACAGTAATCTTTTGGCCAGAACCATGAAGCATCCAACCACAGATGAGCGGACTATGGCCAGGAAAAGGCCTGACCAGGTTTTGCCATACCTGCCACTGCAAGCCTGTCCTTGGACTTCCTAGGATCCTCAATCTTAACTAATTCCATATGGGCTTACAAGACTACCATTAGCCTCCTGTTTCCAAAATGTGTACAATTTTGTTAATGTGCCAAAAGCCTAAGTAACTTCTAATTATTACCACAAAGTGGGTTTTTCTTTCCTTGAAATGAAAAGGATTTTGGCTTTTAACTAAAATAAAGTCACTGCAGTAATATTATATCTGAACATTACAAACATGTATATACATTTTTAATTCTGAACAAATGAATAGCCCTTTTTGAGTCAACAGCATATGTTATGTAAGTAAAGTTTTATACCTATCAAAGACATTAGATATGAGTTTGTTTTGCAATCTGTGGTCTTCTGTGGCTACACCTGTAAAACAGGAGATGCCCTGCAAGCTGTGGCATATGACAAAGCCCATCTGTAGATCCCCACACTGCCTAGGTCACCTCACTCAGCACCACTTCACATTTTCACTTTCATTTTATGGAAATTCAGCCTGAACAAGGCCAGTTATTACAGATCATGGTTTAAATCATCTTCACTGAAGCCTCTCTTCCCTCTGCCAAATTCCTGCCAGAGCAGGCACTGGTGGGGCTTCCCCCAGGAAGGTGCAGAGATCAGCCGCTTTGCCCAGCCACCCCGCTCCCTGTGCTGCCACTGGCCACCAATGTGCTGGCTCTGCCTCTCAGCTGGCTCTGCCTCTCAACAAATTTCCCCTGTGTGAGCAGAAAATCTTGGCCACCTCACTAGGTCAGTCCTGTCCAGGTTTCTAAACACGATGGGGAGCCATGACACCCAGCACGCTGGGAAGCGCTGGTGTGCATGAGCTTCACACCTCAGACAGGCAGGACTGTGAATGGTGCCCTTGCTCTTCCCATGCCTGGCATAGTGGGTAATGGCTGCTGAATGACTGCCATGGGAATTATGTGCCCAGCTCAAGGAAAAGCATTTGTCTTAAAGGACATAGTTCTTAAAGGAACAATATATTTTCTAAGAGACATTTGCCGATTCCTTACATTATTTTGCAGCTAGTTAAATAACTGCTGTGCTAGAAACTCTGCAGGCGGTAATTATTGTTCCATTTTCTTCTATTAGGCAATCCTGAACCAAGCCATGAAAATTGCTTTGAAATCATAGCAGACAAAAAGGAAACTTTTGGACATCAGTTATTTTGGGATGTTCCAAACCAAAGCTATCCTCCAAACCAAAAAAGAAGTCCAGCCTTGCCAAGTCCTTAAGCACTGAAATGAAGAAAGAGACCACAAAACTGAATGAAAAGATGATTGAAACCATTTTCCTACTCTGAAAAAGCCTTTTCTGGAGTCACTGCCAGAAGAAAATGAAGGAGCAATAAAAACCCTTCATACATCACTGATGTATCTAACTGGAGGCGACTCGTAGAGACCATGCATTTGAAAAGGGAGCAATGCTGGAGTTTCTCCTTGCTGGGAAAGAACTCTACATGGACTTTGCACTTCAGAAAATTAAGCCTTACCAGCATTTCCAGAGAAGTTTCCAACCATGTGACAGCACAAATGTTCTACACTATGCCATTATAGCATAATTGTAACATTATATCTCAGCACTTATGCTTCAAAACATTGACCAGGTACAGGACAATGGTATTATTTATAGCACAGAAGTACCAAAGTGCTTGCTCAGTCAAGAGCAGGTGCCATTAATCTTGACAGCATGCAAACACAGAGCAGCAAAGTCCCTCAGCCATGCAGCTTGTGTTTGGCCCAGGACAGAAGGTATGGTTTAAAAGTCTGTGAATGTGATTTGACAATTGCTGTAACAATTGTTAATAGGACCAATGTATATTTAGTATACAATTGTTCCCAAGCCCTAGCAAATTCAGAGTTTAAATCTAGTCTGAAATATGATGCCATCAACATGAAAAAAAGACAACAGTAAATCAAACTAGGGAAGCTAGCTGGGAACAAAACTTAATTTTAGCAAATTCATTATGAAATATAAAATAATCTGTCCTTGCCCCAAATTAGCAGTCACCAGCCTGCAACATTTTGTCAGCATCAGATCCTGACAAGGAATGTGACAAAGAGGAGTGCATTACAAAAGTGGTTTCAGTGAGTTTACAAGATGCTAGGGATGTAAATGCTCATGGGAAAGTTTTCTTTAAATTACAAAATCCAAGAGCATACTTCCGAGCAAGGCCCCCTGCAGGCTCATCATCCTCCCCCCTCCTTTCATCACTGTGTTTGGTTAAAGTGTCCGTGTTTACCAGCTCCCCAAGACACGTTCCTTGGATGCTCTGGGTGGGATTCAATGAGCACGTAGACATCCCATTTGAGTCAGGGACCCTACAATCCCAGGCATCCCTATGTCCTATACCTGTGTGTGTTTCTGCTCTCCCAAAGCAGCCGACCCTGCCTCTCAACCCGTTCCCAGCCAAGCTGGCAGCACTGGGCAGGAGAGATGCATTCACTGCTGTTTAATCCATTATGTTCATTAACCTTCTCTTAAATAATCTTTAAATTCTTTCTTTAGTACTTTTGAAGTGTGTCCTCCTTGTTGTATGTGTGGTACTGAAGCCCACACAATGCTATTCTGTGGCATTTCTTTCCTGAGGAACTGGGAGAGTTTACTTTTCCACAGAAAGGGCTTTGCTATTTTGAGTGTGGAAGGAGGTGCCTGACTGCTCCTCAAAGTCCCATTCCAAAAAAGAAAGTAAAGCAAAACCTTGGAAATCTCCCAGTGCACTGTCGAGCCCAAAGTGGTATTTGCCAAAAAGGATCAGGGAGCCTCAATTATGCCTTCTTAATACAACACAGAGAGAACTATTAAAACAGTAGGCCCTGAGATGTATGTTATGAGGTGTCTGCAGGCCAACCCACTGACAAATACCTCGGTAGATGTTCTGCCAGCCAGACTGTCTCCAGCTGTGTTTGTAGCAAGGTCTGCAGTGAGCAGGAACAGCTCTGAGATGACCAGCTGATATAGCTAGAAAACCAGGCACACTCTGGGCACATAAGTCCTAACATTTTGCTGTTTCCTTGTGCTCCACTACCTACTTCCATTTATTACTTCCTCTCAGGTAAAACCTTTGCACCATTTCAGTCCCATGTTTTGGCAGTGCCCAGCTCCTCAGCTGCCAGATAATGCGTCTCCTCTGCCCTGTGGTTACACTGGGAGTCATGAATAATAACAATTAGGATGCATGTGTCTCTGTTACAACTGCAGGTCAGCTAGACCTTTTGTCCTGTTTCTTCTCTATAACTCCCTGGACATATATTCTAACTAAAGCAGGTCAAAAATGCAAACGAAACATTTAAAGATCATGACTCTTAACTTATATGCCATTAAAATATGCTGCCCACCTTAAGCAATAGATGATTCATTTATGAAAAGTGATTATTTATTTATAAAGTTGCAGAGCTGCACCTGGATCTCCGAGCAAGAGTGTGAAACAAGCAGTGTGTTATGGAACCCTCCACAGACACCAACAAAGGACAGTATGTGGCAGAGAGAGAAATGCAACGGGCAGAACATCCCAAGCTTTAGAACAAAGTGGGTAAGAGTTTCTTAGGACTTCTCCACTTCTGCCAGAAATAAACCACTTAAGTAGCTCTTTTTAAAATAGCTGTTGGCCTCATTTGTAACATTATCAAATGCCACAAATCTTCCAAATGGCCATTCTCCACTTGTCTGCTCCATGTCTTTTTCCTACGAAAGCCTAAGCCTGGGTTTGTTTTTAGGAATAGCAACCAATAAACAGAGGCACAGTAACACTAGCAACAGGAAAGAAATGTTACCAAATTCGAACATGAAAAACAAAGGAAAACAAAACTTTTTCAACAATGCCTGAGGAAGCCTACAAGTCCTATGGCTGATCCAGAAACGCTGGTAATCTGAGGATTGCTTTTCACCTTTAGGATACACTTTCAAATTCAGCCACAGCTGTTGCTAATAACTTTTGGGTACTCTCCCCAATATACATTCAAGATTGCACCATTCCAGCATGAAATGTCTAACTATTAAACAACACAACTTTATTTGTAGAGTATTTCTGTGGGTGGTGAAGTGATTCAGATGCTCTCTGCATTCCCCTTACGGGGCCTCCTCTCCAAACACTAACTGTGCTCAGCTTGGTTTCTGTGCTGAGCCCTGATGTTTTTCCTGAACTTCACTTGCTGCAGTGAAAAGGAAATAATCAAGAAAGCAATGAGGATCCCTGATTCGCTACCCCCTGGCCTGCCCACAGTAAAAGCATCTTTGCATCTCTCAAAGACAACATGTACAGTGGGATGGCACCAGCCCACACCCCGGCCATCCTAGATTTGACCCCAGCCCATCACTAGAATCTTTACCAGAGTTAATCCTTTACTTTTTCTTTGCACATCTCAGAATGCATATGGTAAAATGGTTAAGGAGAGTGAGCCCCAAATGCTGCATAAGGTTTTACATTTGCCAGATGCCCAAGTAACTTTGCCAGCCTCCCTCAGCTATGGAGTACAGGGTCTCAGAGCCACCAGCAGAGCCAGCCACTCACTCTCCCATCAGAGAGACAAAACAGCTGGAGCTGTTACTCCTGTCAGTGTCCATAGTTTTGCTGCCTAAGAAGTTTCCAGCCCTTGCAGACTGACACAAAGAGGCTTTTCACAGAGGTTCAGTTTGCCTTCAGAGCCTGTTCCTTCTTCATTTACAGAAAAGTTCTCAGTTAAAGTCTGGAGAGGTCTGCAGGTTGCCAAAGGGCTCTAGGGAAGAATTTTGTCGAGGAATGTATGTTGCAATGCATCCTCAAAAGGGTCTGCTTTCTGATTCATTTAATCTTCCCTGGAAACCAACTTCACAGACCCAGCTCCTTTGACTGCATGATTTATCTTCAGACAGTATCTGCCTTTTATGGCCTCTGTTATCCACTTTGTTCCTGATAAGCAAAATTACTTTGGATCTGCAGAGGCAAAGATCAGACAACTTGCAGGGCCAAGCAGGTACCTAACCAGGCTGTTCCATGATAGGGCTGAGCCAGAGGGTGGCTGCCAGCTGAACAGACACTTTCTCACTTGCATGTTCCTATGGGCCTGCTTCTCCAACACTGCTGACTTCAAAACAAACATCTTCAGCACTAAGAGGAGAAGTGGGAGAGTGATGCCAAGGGGAAAAAAGGGGGAAAAAAAAAAAAAGGAAGAGCATTGCCGCTTTTTACCATCAGTACACCTACTCAAGCATAAAACTGCACCACAGAAGTAGTATGATGAGAACAAGAGCCCAAGACAGGCAGCTGACTGGATCCAGGCAACAAAACCAGTGGTGGTGACCTTAAACTGTTCTAGTCTTTGCATAGTGTTTTAAGACACGGGAAAAAGATTTAGTAACATAAACACTGGTATCCAGTCCTGTGTAGCCACCCAAGAAGAGGTGACATATGGTTCTGATGAGACACCTATAGGCACCCGAGGCATCTCAGGTGACACCACAAGGCTACATATAGGCAGCAGAATCCCACCTGAAGCTTCAGATACCAATGTAGAGCTGTCAAACACCTGGATTGTCCAGGACAGAGCAAAGGTCCCTTGCAAATAGGGGAAGGGCCACTGCCTCCATCCATCTGGTTGCTGCTGTATGTCAACGGGAGAGAAACAGCAATATTATCAGCTGCTAACAGGCTCATCTTTTTCTTTTCTACCATGCAATGGTTTCTCTCTAATTCTACCTAGAAGGCAGACACATTATTATTTTGAACTGGAACAGGCCTTCTCTCTCTGCTTCTGTAGGTGCAGGCAATGGGGCCAGCTACCAGCAGTAGCATTATCTGACCCTGCTTTTACAGATTTTCCACAGTAATACAAAAGCAGTCAGACTCCTCAAAGGGTGGAGATATCAACTAGTAAGGCAGCAGCACTGAATCCATGTCACACACCTCCATTAACCACATCTGGCACACACAAGGCCAGCACAGTATTTAAGCAAAATCAATAATGAAATATTTGGGGCACGGAGCATATAAAGTTATTCGTAACAGTAATGTCAGTGGGATGGCGTAATGACAGAAAAGGAGCAAGATTTGAAGAAATAGGTTTTGTGGGACCAACTGATTCACTTAGGAAAGGTAGAAAAGTTTTCAGACACAAAAAATCAGGAAGCAGTTGCTTTTATGACAGAATGGCATCTGGTACAAAACGCTAGCAGAAGCAGTATGGAAATGAGGGGGGAAAGCATTACAGAAGAAATTATCCGAAGAATCTCATCAAATAAAAAAAATCCTGCATTATCAGGATGGGATAACTTCAGACACTTCCAGAATTTTGCAATCCATGGACATGTGTGATGAAATTGATACTTTTAAAAAACAGTCCTGCTATTGTGTTAAGATGGTTTCTAGTTTAAAACCACAGTGCTGCTAGAAAGAGCTGCAGCACTAAGAGGATTTCAATTTAGTGAAATTGCCATTAATGTTTCACCTAATGTAAGCCAATTTTCTCCTTCACTTAGGAAAACGTATCCTTTCACACTCCGTATTCTATTTGATTACACTAATAGAATTCTGTACCACCCGTTCAGAGCAATGCATTTATTTTCTACAACAGACTGAACACCTGTCTTTCTTATAATTATACAATTGTATTTTTTAAAGAGTAAAATAAATAGCCATTTTGTTGGAAGAAATACCTTTAAATCAGAGGGATGGTAACATATAGTTCCATTGCTTATCTCGCTGGCAGATTAGGAGTCATTCTGACACCGAGGTTAGTTTGGGTGGGAGAGCATTGCAAGTGTTTGAGCCATGAGACCCACATTCTTCATATAGCTGTTTGCAGCTAACACAGTGGGTGGGATTCCCAAAGAAAATGATCAAGTAGTGTTACTGTGTGTTAAAATAAGTTCAGTTTAAAGCCCCAAAAGCTATACTCACTGACAGGACTCTGCCTGAAGAACTGAAGCACTAAGGAAGCAATTGTTTCAAGGTCAAAATCTTCACAGCAGCATGCGTCGAATGTTCATATAATCAGTACACAAAATAAGCATAAAAGGCTTTATAACAAATACAAAACAAAAAAATAAAGATATGCTGATGTATGCAAACAACTACCATGCAAGGTAATTATACAAATTACATTCCAACTATCCTTCCCAGAGAGATATTCGTGTTTTACCATATTCCTCCCTACTTATCTTTAGAGACTGGACATGCATGGAATGCAAAACGTTTTTATCTAGAGGTGCCAAATCCCTTAAAATGCCAGACCTTTGATCTCTCTGACCTGAACTGACAAGAACAAAACTTAAGAGATAACAGCTAAATTAGCCATTAGTCATTAGCCAAGGCATACTTGCAGAAACAAATGTATTGCAATATTTAAAAAATTATGCAAGTGTGAGGCTTGGTTTAAGAGCAGAATCATACAGAATCAAGTTTTTTCAAATATGGCAAATTAAATTGCTATTAAAATAAACCACACAAGAAAGTTGTGTTTTATAGTACCTACATCAGCTACTAATTATGAAGTTAAAGAAAGTGCTGTGCATCTGTATTTAAAATGTCACTTACGGATATTATTTCGTCTAAGCCTTTAGATTTTCTGGACAAAATTTCCCTTCAAGTACAGTATTTGGCTAAGTTGGAGAGTATATGCAAAATCAGCATTTGATCTTGACAGCTCTGGCACACGTGCTTGGGCACTGCCCATGACAAACAGGCACATGAGCGCTGGATACATGCAGGCGCCGCCACCTCCGTCTCTGCGTGCACTTGCCTCTCTGATTCCTGGTACCACCTGCCTCAGACTGCAAGGAAGGCAAACCTCCTCTATCACGCTCCACTTGGCAAGATATTTCAGGATCATGGCAAGGGCTGTGATAAAGAAACTAGAGGCACAGGGCACTGGAAAGAGTAGGATCAAACAAACCACAGTGCCTTCGATCTGAAGGCAGAGAGGAGCGGGCTGGTAGCTGGCAATCTTTAAGCTTCTGGTCACTTACCAGAAGCTACCACCACTCAGTGAGTGAAATGATTTTCAATATGATAAAAAGGAGGGCTGCATGCCAGGAACAGACATTCCTTTGGGAAAACAGCAGATTTGAGAACCTGGGAAAACTATATTTAAGTGCAAACTGATAGGCTCAGAGCCTGGGTGAATAAGACAACATCCACGAGTCACAAGAGAAAATAGACAACCTACCATAAATAGTTACCCTTTTAGTTGAGTCTGACTGGTTTGTCATAGCTCCCGGGCTGCTCTCTGGCTCTGCATAGGGCGGGACATGCCTGAAGCTGTGCACAATTCCCAAACTTTGTGCCAATAGTCCTCACATACAGGCAGCCTTCAGTCTCCCTCACATTTGTCCATGCAATCCTAAATCACAGGTGATGTTGCCAGTATCACCTTCCCACACTCTGCTCCCTTCCCTCATGAAATAACTAAAAAATAAAAGCTGTTAGGGCTCGAAGCTTGTCAATGCTTTCTGCTCATGACCAGACCCTGCCTGCCCTTGCCCCCAGCTTTCTGGGGCTCTCCAGACTCACCATGAAACCACTGGACTGTCAGAAGATCCTTTAAATTCCCATGCCATCTGCTTCCAGCACCTGAGGATGTCCACCAGCCAGCAGCTGGGTGGCCCCCAGGCAAAATACGAAGGCAGATCAACATGAAAAAAAAATGAACGCAAGCCATGCCAAAGAAAGCACCATTTAAATGGGTGAATTCTCCCACTGACTTTAGTGAGAGCAGGATCATACAAAAAAGGAGGAACTGCTATAAAGCACACTAGGGTTTAATCATACTTCTACTACCCTGCCTGCAAAACTCTCCCTTGACTTGGTAGCTAAACCACGGCACTTGTTTCCTGATGCAAATCCTTGATAGGAACATACTTCTGCCACCTAACAGAAAAAGAGGAACATGATTCAGTAATGGAACCATACAGAGGTGTCATGTCTAAAGCATGCAGTCACATCACCCAGCCTGCCTGCCCCTGCTCAGCTTCACCTTTTGCGCAGCTCTGCCCTCCTTCTCATATAGGAACTTCACCTGTGGAGAAGGCAGCATTGCTGACTGTAACTCAGTTCACTGCTTTCAGAAGTTGTCTCTGTACCTGTAGACTAAAACTGGGGTTTAGTACAAGGTATCAGAAAGGATTCATCAGTCCTCTGAAAGGCAGAGGAAGCAATAGGGAAGGTCCCCTCTTAGAAGTGGTGCAGGACATGGATGTGTTTGCCTGCTGACTTTTCCCACTCTTGGCCAGCCCACGCAGATCTCCATTTGCCCCATGAGAGAAGTGTTGGGCCCTGCCCTTGCCAGGGGCTGAGCATCACTTACCCACCCACTCTTTTACTGGCAGGCTGGGCTCTGCTGCAGCAGGAGGCTCGGGCTTTCAAAGAGCAGTTGCTATTTCAGGGCTCCTACGCCCTGCCTAGCATGACACCATCTTGCCACAACCAACCTCTTTTCACTCAACCACTGCTTTTTTTTCCTCCCTCTCCTCAACTGCACTCAAGGAACTGAACTCCCTGCTGCAAATTCTAGGCTTACACAGTGCTGTCAAAGAGGAAGTGAAAGTGCTGCAATGCCACTTTCAAGGACTCAGTCCAGGATCAGTGGCTTACACAGGTATCCCCCAGCCCTTGTAGCCCCATGGGGCCCCTGCAGGCCCTATAGCCCTAGGAAGGGGTCCTGATTGCTCCGCACCACTCCCTAGCAGCAATGCTGTTTTGCTGCCCATGCACAACCACCACCACAAAAAATCCTTCCCCCACAGCAGCACAGCACCATGATAGCCAGCCCTAGCTGGGAGACTGGGTACAGACCAGGCTCTCTTCTGGACTCATTTTGATTTGCAACAGCCACTTACAAAATGGACACTGCCACTTAGCAAAATAGATGAGGAGGAACCAACATGGAATACTATGTCACTCCTAAAGGAGTTTATCATAAATAAAGTTGTCAAATTGAGTTACTGAGGATACAAGTTGCTGTTATGACTACATTTAAGGTCAGTCATCTCACTAAACAGCATCTGTTCTGGAAGTTTTTCTGTTACTGGTAAAATTCATTTTTGGATGGTTCTCTTTCAAATTTGTTTAATTATATTTGTCCCGGAAATAAACAAGGTATTCCCCTAATATTTGTATTAGGATTTGTTATCCCTGAATCTTTTTGCAAATAAAGGCTCAAATCTAGAAGGCAGCAGACACCTGAAACATTATACAGCTTTTTGTAAAATGTAGAAAAGGATCCAAGTGTTTTTCCAAAACAAATATTCCAGTTCAACCTGGTCCTTTATTTTCGAAACAGTCAAGAGTTAATAGTTGTACTTCATTTATCCCTCGCATAAAGTTATGGCCAGGCTAGTTTTTGCAGGTCTAATATTCCCCAAAGAATACTCTATGATTTAAATTATTAGGTAGAATGAAAGAAGGGTCTTCCAAAGAGTTTACAACCTATGTCTCTTATTCTACAGAGGCTAATTGCTTATGCATAATTTTATTTTATCCATAGAGATTGATGTCCCTTCCCATCACATAAGATTAAGACGCTTTCTACAACATCCTGTGAGATAGGAAAAATACTGTACTCCTGCCCTCACACTAGAACCCCGCAGAATGCTGTACTCTTTATGAGGCTTAATGTAATTTTTGCCTGAACTACTTGCATTTTTAATTTTAGTTTGTGCTGGTCTGAAGATCAATGGAGGGAGGTGACATCAAGGCACGGTAATTTTAAGTGTATAACTATTCTGCAGGTGCTACAACTTTAATTACAAAAACTTCAGTGACAAACAACCTGCTTACACAGTGGCAGCAACAGGATCAGGATCTGTGAATTTGTCCACTAACATTAACTGCAGCAGCAAAGCTAATTGGCTCTATCCTCAGAAGCGCATCCCCTACAGACACCTTGCAAAGGGAAGTCAGCTACCTTGCTAAGAATTTAGTAAGTTACATTATTTTACGTGGCTTTCCACATGGAGTAAAAACAAGTCTTCAAACTGTTTTGTTTTTGTTTTTGTTTTTGTTTTTTTTAGCTGAACATATATAACAAGCTAAACAAAAATTTTAAAATACAGTAATTTTTCATAACTCATTTTTTATAATTGCCAAAGGAATGACCTATGGATGACAGCAGGTCACTGTGTCAATGCAGAGGTGGTCAGGGACTGTGATTCAGAAGGATGGTACCTGATGTACTTGTTAATAGACAAATAGCAGTTGGAAACTTCTCGGTCAGTTCCAACATTTGGAATGTCAGTTCCAGATACCATCTCTGAGGTTTTGCCTCCAAAAGAAGTAGAGCTTCTTCAATTATGCCAGACTATATTTACTACCTGGGAAGCACCAAGGCTGTTAATCACAAACAATACATAAAAGGAAACAATGTACAACACAAAGTATACCCATCTGGACAGTTGAGATTACCTTGGTATAATAACTTCTGTTAAAAAAGCCAAAACAATATTCTGAGATAGTTAACATTACAATGTAGGCCCATTCCTGGCTATGGAGACAATTCTGTTAAGGACTTCCAAGTGAGCATTAGGAATTGTCTCTAACTCTGGCTCTAAGGTACCCACAGAGACTCCTTTTGGGGGCTGTGGGTACCACCATGCACCTTAAGATCTTCTGACACATTCTCTGCAGAGCCCCACCTAAAACAGGAGCACTCTGAAACTCTACTTAAACCTCTCTTTGAAACAGCCATAGGAAAAGAATCTCTAACGACAACCTTTGTTTTTCAAGCATTTTAATGAGAGTTCTGAGATGCTTGATCCCACTCCATTCTTACCTTATAACACTCAAGTTTATTAATATTTCAGCTGGATACATTCACCCTGCCTTCTTTGTCATGCAGGTCCTTTTTGTTTTGTTCATGGTTGAGCTCTCTCCCTAATAGTTCCATACAGAGCAGAAACCTTGTCATTCATGATGTCTCTCTGTCCTGTCTGTTGGGAGGCAAAAACTGCTTTCTTCTCTTAAAGAACTTTGACTTATGCATTCATACAGTACAATTCACAGAATCACAGAGCCTCCCTATCCTCACACAGATCAACACTCCCACCTAGCTTGATGTCATCTGCAAACTTACTTATAATACACTCCTATGTTCTTATTGAGATCACCGACAAAGATATTAAACAGAAACGGTTCCAACACAGAGCCCTGAGGAACACCACTTGTGACTGGCCCCAGCTGGATTTGACTCCATTCATCACCACTCTTTGGACCCGACTGTCCAGCCAGTGCTTGATCCAACAGACCATATGCTCATCCAGGCCATGAGCAGCCAGGTTTTTTTATGAGAGTTCTATGGGGAACCGTGTCAAATGCTTGTTGGAGGTCCAGACAGACGATATCGACAAACTTTCCCTCATCCAATAGTCAGGTCATCCAGTTATAAAAGGAGATCAGGTTCATCAGGCAGGACCTGCCTTTCATAAACTTGTGCTGACTGAGGCTGATCCCCTGGTTATCCTCCATATGTCTTCTAATAACACTCAAGATGACCTGCTCCATGACCTTCCCTGGTACCAAGATCAGACTAACAGGTCTATAGTTTCCCAGATCCTCCTTTCTGCCTTTCTTATAGAGGGGTGTTACATTTGCTGCCCTCCAGTCCATTGGGATCTCCCCAGTTAGCCAGGACTTCAGGTAAATAATGGAAAGTGGCCTGGGGATCACATCTGCCAACTCTTTCAGCACCCTTGGATGTAGTCCATCCACTCCCAGAGACTTGTGTCTGTCTAAGTGGTGTAGTAGGTCTCTGACCACTTACTCTTTAATTGTGATAACCTCACTCTGCATCCCCTTCCTGCCTCATAGATCATGTGACTGTATATCCATGGAACAGCTAGTTCCACTGCTAAAGACTGAGGCAAAGTAGGTGTTGAGCACCTCAGCCTTTTCCTCATCCTTTGTTACTAACATTCTCTTTGCATCCAATAAAGGATAGAGATATTCCCTAATCCTCCTTTTGCTGTTAATGAACTTATAGAAACATTTTTTATTATCCCTAACAGTTGTAGGTAGTTTGAGCTCTAGCTGCAGTTTGGCTCTCCTAACTTTCACCCTGCATAGGTTCACTTCATCTTTATAGACTTTATGAGTGACCTGTCCCCTCTTCCAAAGGTCATAGATTCTCCTTTTGTTCCTAAGGTCCAGCCAAAGGTCCCTATTTAGCCAGGCTGGTCTCCTACCCCACTTACTGTTTTTTCAACACACAGGGACAGCAGCTCCTATGCCTTTAAAACTTCTTTCTTGAAGTATGTCCAGCCTTCCTGGACTCCTTTATCCTTCAAGGCAGCCTCCCAAAGGACTTTGTCAATCACTCTTCTGAGTAGGTCAAAGTTTGCCCTCCGGAAGTCTAAAGTGGCAGTTTTACTAACCCTTCTCCTTTTTTCTCCAAGGATCAAAAACTCAATCATCTCATGATCACTGCACCCTAGATGGCCTCCAACTTTTCCTTCCCCACAAGATCTTCCCTGTTCAGCAGAAGCAGGTCCGGGAGGGCACCCTCCCTGGCTGGCTCACTTATCAGCTGTGTGAGGAAGTTATCTTCCACACATTCCAGGAACCTCTTGGAATGTTCCCTCTCTGCTGTGTTGTATTCCCAGCAGATGTCTGGGAGGTTAAAGTTCCCCACAAGAACAACAGCAAGTGACTGGGAAATTTCTCCCAACTACTTACAGAAAGCTTCATCCACCTCACTGCTTTGGCTGGGAGGTCTACAGCAGACTCCCACAACAGTAGCAGCTTTATTGGCCCTTAACCCAATCCAAACACTCTCAACTTCATCATGACTATACTTGATTTCCAAGCTCTCATAGCATTCTCTGATATATAGGGCCACTCCACCCCAGTCCTTCCCTTCTATCCCTCCTGAAGAGCTTGTAGCCATCGACTGTGTCACTCCAGTCCTGTGATGCACCCCACCACGTTTCTGTGATAGCCAGTATGTCACAGCTTTCCTGGTGTATCATGGCTTCAAGCTCCCTGTTTGTTGCTCATACTGGGTGCATTGGTATAGATGCACTTCAGATGAGCTAATGATTCCAACACCTTTTTTCCACTGTGGGCTCCATTTTGCATGAGACCCTTCTCAGTTTCTTATCCTGCCTGGTCATTTTTTTTTGGAGAAAATTTTTTTTTTTCAGAGGGCCTGGCCAGGAAGAGACATCAAAAAAGCTGGATCCAATTGCTTTTAGTATTTCTTCATTACTGATGTGTCAAGTAACTTTTGGGGCAGTTCACCTGAATGAATGCAGTAGAACAGGTTGGGCACGTCTCAGTCTGTTTTCAGAAACAGAATACTAGAGGATTTGTTAACTGGCACAGATATAGCCTGCACTGTCATAGTGCTATCAAAATACAGACTGTGGAAACTGTGGCTATTAAGCTAGCTACCTGCAAATTAAAACTACATTTAGCCCAAAAATCAGCTATTCTCACAGCAGATCATCCTGCAGAACAATCACAAAAAATCCAAAATTTATCCTAAAGACACAACTCATAGTAATTAATCAATTAATTCTGTTCTGAATATAGTAACAAAAGGATTTTTAAAGCATTACATAAACAGGATTTCTGAACTGTTGACTCTTTCCAATGGCTCAGAGGCAGCCTCTGGATTTAGGACAAGAAATAAACTAGCCACAGCCAGTAAGCAAAGACTGTTCAGGAAGGAGACAGCCAACACCTACATAAACACAGGAGTAAGAATTTTACCTGTCGTAATTGTGTTGTCAGACAGTAGCACTGGATGAAGGTGAGTACTATCAGTTGCATTACCTTCCCTCAACTCAACAGACAGATTTGTTAACACTATTGCTCCCAGACTGTTTTAACGGAAAACTCAGATCAACTAGAGTAGTCTACCCTGCAGATCATTAACTTTTATTGTGATACCAGAACGGTCTTTCAACGACTAATGCTCTTACAGGACTCTGGCTTTCTATAAGCTAAGGTCTGACAGAGGTGCTCATTTCTTACAGGAAATTAACTGTACATATTTATAAACAAAATATTGTACTCCTTTAGTCTTTATTTGGACAAAACACATTCAAAGAATCACTTTCACCATCTAAAATCGAGCACCTGCTTGGATGTTTGCAGGCATTTTATTCTTCTCTCAATAGAGTTCTCAATAAAATGTGCACGGCAGCAAACCCAGATATCCAGTGAGTCTCCTTGTATGTGTTGTGGCATTTGTACTTCCTTCATTTTATCTTGAAATGTTTAGCAACAAAAATCTAAACACAAAGAAAACATACAAACTTTCAAGATTTACAAACAGACACATCTTTAGGTTTGACATAAGCTTAAACATAAGAAAGTCTCTCGTATGCAAGAAAACACTTATTTTTAAGACATCAGAAAAAACCTTTTTTTTCCTACTGTGAGGGCAGTCAAACCCTAGCACGGGTTGCCCAGAGAGGCTGTGAAGTTTTCATCCTTGGAGATATTCAAAATCCAGCTGTTCAAAATGACTCTTCTCCAAGCTGGGAGGTGGACTAGATGATCTCCAGAGGTCCTTGCAGCCTCTGCCATTCTGTGAGAAATAAAACCAGTTAGTGGATCTGTACTGTCTATGTTATGGAGCCCAAAACACATACAGAATTGCCTTAAATTCCTCATTTCTTCACAGAAATATTGTTATGAGATAGTCTCAGAGATTAATTTCACATCCAAGTAACATGAACTTAATTGGTTTGTTTGTTACATATTACTTGACAAAGGCTGACAGGGAAGCAGCAGGAAAAAAAAATGTGCAGTACAGCCAGGGCAGGGTAAAGACAGTGTCTCTGCCTATTTCAGCAGCAGCAAATTGCTCAACTACCAGCTGGATCCGTTGCTTGGTATGCACATAAAAAGCAGAAGGTAGGAGTGTGACAGAAAATAGCAAGAGATACATGACAGGACAAGTGAAACTAAAATACATACATATGCACATTAACAATTAAGCATGGATTAGCAGCAAAACAGAACTCATTAACACAGCTCGTAACTCCCACTAGTGATTCCAGTCTCATATGAAAAAGTTTGCAACACATGATGAAATAGCAAGAGACAGGTGTCACAAAGCCACCAAGTCACATGGTCAGGGAGTGATCCCTTGCCAAGAACTGCATGTACCACTTCAGCAAACACTTAAAAATGAGCCAGATGAGGTCTGAAGGAAACATCCTCTAGCACTTCCATCCCAGAAAGAAGGTCACAGTTTGGCAGATGGTGAAGGAGAAGCAGCAATCCAAGCAAATGAAGGAATCTCAAAAGTGCATTCCTCTCATAAAATCATGAGAGAAAGGAAGGCATTTTTGTAAGTCCACATTTAAGAATGCCATCTCCAGAAAAGTGCCCATTTTCTACGGTCTTCAGAAAAAAGCTCCCTCCTGGCAGGCAGAAACAATCAACTCATTCAGGAAAAAAAAAATCCTGGAAAAATACATGTTAGGGTGGTTTAAGCTTACGATCTCAGAGATCTTAGCTGGAACATTTTGCATTATGCTGGCTTCATTTTAGGGCATGCAGGGCCCCTCGTATAAGAGGTGCTCTGGTGAACCTTGCTGTTGTAGTGCAAATTATGAGTTGCCTGCTCCTTCTCCAAAGGCTCCCAAACTGAAGTGATGTAGTGCACAGACCAGAAGTTTTCAAAAACGATTTAAACTATACTGAAATAATAACTCCCACTAGTGATTCCAGTCTCATATGAAAAAGTTTGCAACACATGATGAAATAGCAAGAGACAGGTGTCACAAAGCCACCAAGTCACATGGTCAGGGAGTGATCCCTTGCCAAGAACTGCATGTACCACTTCAGCAAACACTTAAAAATGAGCCAGATGAGGTCTGAAGGAAACATCCTCTAGCACTTCCATCCCAGAAAGAAGGTCACAGTTTGGCAGATGGTGAAGGAGAAGCAGCAATCCAAGCAAATGAAGGAATCTCAAAAGTGCATTCCTCTCATAAAATCATGAGAGAAAGGAAGGCATTTTTGTAAGTCCACATTTAAGAATGCCATCTCCAGAAAAGTGCCCATTTTCTACGGTCTTCAGAAAAAAGCTCCCTCCTGGCAGGCAGAAACAATCAACTCATTCAGGAAAAAAAAAATCCTGGAAAAATACATGTTAGGGTGGTTTAAGCTTACGATCTCAGAGATCTTAGCTGGAACATTTTGCATTATGCTGGCTTCATTTTAGGGCATGCAGGGCCCCTCGTATAAGAGGTGCTCTGGTGAACCTTGCTGTTGTAGTGCAAATTATGAGTTGCCTGCTCCTTCTCCAAAGGCTCCCAAACTGAAGTGATGTAGTGCACAGACCAGAAGTTTTCAAAAACGATTTAAACTATACTGAAATATCACCCAAATCATATTTCACCTCCTTACTCATTTGACCCCCTTCTGTTTATGAAGTGAGACACAATTTTGAGTTAAACTATGGCTTGCTGTTTTCCTATAAGACCCCCACCTTGTCAAGCACACACAGTGTGCTGCTTGCTGGCTAACCAGATGTTCAGTACTTTGCAAGATTTTCACAGCTCAAAGTGTGGCTCCGTATCTTATTTATTTCATATTATTTTCTGAATTCATTGGTATCTTGTTCATGGGCTTATCTAATGTGAATGGTTACAAAGTGTCTATGTAAATTCTTCACAAACAAGAATGAATTTAATTCATAGGAGTGCATGTTGCAGATGGTATATTTCCATTATCTGTATTTTACACACTGAGAAATTAAGGTAAGGAAAGATTAATGTCAAATATCTCCAGTAACTCTGCTCAGAGATATCAATTTTTTTTCAGAGACTGCTTAAAATACAGATGATACATTGATTTCACTTGCGCTTGGGAAAGCTCTGCATTTCTGTAAATCACACTGAGGTTCTCAAGATGGATACCAGAAAATAAGCACAAAATAATGCTCTTGAAAAATCTATTTTAACTGACTAACTCCTCATCAAACAGAAAATACGCAGTGGCAAAAAGCCACCCCTGGTTCATCAGGGCAGCATTCAACTGTCTGCATACTAAGGTCTTTTTTTATTCCAGTTTCTAGCATTAGTCACTATACTTTTTCCGAATTTCTTCAACAAATGAGGCAAGGATCCCAAGGATAATGACCTTTGCATAAAAGCACCTCATCCACAGAATGGACTCCAGTGCAAAGCAGTACCAGTTGAACTAAAGGCCAGAATATAATGAGTGCATGTGAGAATGTCAAACTGCAAAGGTAACCACCAGTAATTCATGACAGTTTAACAAGGACATTATTAAAAACATAGAAAAACACCTGCTCAATACAATTTAAATCAAAACCACAGTCAGCTCCAGAGCTGACACACATTACAACACCCTGCCACTTCACCTAAAATAGAAAACAATTACCCCAGCAGATTATCTTTTTCATTATGGAGAATATAGGATGGGCTTGGGACATACTTGTTGCCAGTAGATTTTATGGATATTTCTTGAGAGCAGGAAAGGTTGAAAAATATTCTGTTCCACTCCAGATCCACGTTCTCCAACAAGCCATTATAAAAAGCAGAGAGCACAGTCTCACCACATGAGTGGAGGTTCACTGTAAAATAAATCTCTGAAGGAAAGGTCTGTGCCTGTAACAGAAGCATTTCTAACCAAGAACTGCAGTTTTCTATACTGCTTTCTAATAAAAACAGTCTTTTTTTTTCACACACACACCCACACACCCTTGATTACTAGTTTTGTAAAAACTGATTATTTTTACTTTTCTTAATATCTCACAATGCCAAGCAGCTGCTGGTAATTCATCCTGTAACTGACAGAGCTGGGACAAACTTTTCATCAGAATTAGCACTGTATCCACAAAATCTACATGAGTATTTCTTGTATGTATAAACATGCTCTTAAAGAAGCACATAAGCAGAATTATACAATTTATATGCAAAGATGTGGGTTTCCAAGGGCAGCATTTTTTCATTACAGATAAAATGTACATTCAAACATGTACTAATTTTTAGCAATTTGTACCTTAATGAAGAACAGGAACAAACATTTACTTAATAAAACATTTGAACCTAGCAGTGCTGCTTTTTAATGAATAGTTCTAGAAAGTGTGGTATGTTTTGCATTTACAATTTAACTGTGGGAGCAGTCAACAGGCAATATACGTACTTGTATTTCCAAGAAATTCACCACCAGACCACACTTCTCTCCATAACTCCCTCTTGACTATCGTATTTCCGTGTTCATACCATGCCCACGTTTGTGATGCCAGACCAGCTTATGCAGCATGTAATAAAACACCCTCTCTGAAATATTTCACCTTCTATTTCATGTCGTGTTGAAGGCTCGTGACTTGTTATCTCTCTCTTGAGAGTTCATCCTTTATTTAGTCTGTATCATCAGATGATAAATTTGGACCGAGAGCGTAGAATACTTTTTCAGCTGAAATTATCATGAACAGGGGGGCTAAGAACAACTCTATTTACCTGTATTAGAATTCAACAAGGATGCTCTGGCAAACACAAGTATTTTAAAATGCGCCAGCCTGCACTGGATTTGTGCTTCCCACAACGTCAATACACGGGAACACAACCGACACCACCTTATTAAAAAAATAAACAACAACCCCAAACGACAAAACCATGACGCAGTCAATCAAACATGGCAAGACCTACAACTGCTGCATCCGTCCTGCTAAATAGAACGAAGTCGGAAGGTCAGTCTGGAAACCCTGCTCGCTCACTGGGCAGCAGGTTAAGCCGACTCCTTGGCATAAGTACCCAAATGACGCTTCAGAACGACCACGTCGCCACCCGAGGCCGAGGAGGGGCAGGAACGACCCCCCCCC
>NW_009953649.1:4436297-4454711 GCF_000747805.2 Chaetura pelagica
GAGCCGTGCCCGAGCGAGTCCTGCCGGCTGGAACCAGCGCGGGGTCACTGCCGGCGTTCCGCTCACTGCCGTCGGGCTGGTACCTGAAGTGCTTCTTCCCTCGCTAATTGCAGGAAAAAGAAGCCAAAGTGATCGTTTATGCTTCATTTTAAGAACGTACTGCAGAGAAAAATTTCTCGACGGTCACAGTGCACACCTGAGCTGCGGAAATGCCTGTGGCAGTATCCCTGGTCAGAGCCTGCTCTGGGATATCCCCCTTCCCGGCATCAGGAAGGGAAAGGAAAGGTGTCCTCTCACTAGCCATTCCCTGCGCAGGCTCCCAGTCCCACCGCCTTCGCTGCCCGCTTTCCAGAGGAGAAAGCAGACGTGCTCCGTCCCACCAACCTCTTCCACTACTGGGCCTGTCCCCAGGGGACGAGAGGGCCGCGGGGCCTGGGCGGCCGCCAGCGAGCTGGGACAGGCGTGCGGCAGCAGCACGGACCTTCAGACACCCTGATGAAGGTCCCTCTGCAAGGGGCCTGGGCCTCACACGTGCAGGCTGCAGGTGCTGCCTAACTGCTGGCACACAGACATCCCCGGTATGCTGGTTATGCTTGTGAAAGAAAATACTTCTCACGCACAATAAAAGTTGATTGTTAACTTTTTACCAATGTGAAGAGCAGATGTGCAGCTCGCACCCTCATTTTCCTTAGTTTTATTCACATGCCGGAGTCCATTAATGAAAGAGCAGCTCTTTGGCTGGAGTTTATCATGCTGTATTATTTGCTGAAATGGGCATCATTCCATAGCATTGCTTGCCATTCAACAGGTGTGTGCTTTCAGAGAAGGATTGAGTAGAAAAATGCCATCAGGTAGGTTATCTCATTCTCTATTTGCATCTAATATTATTTCTGAGAAACGTAGTAACATGTTACTTTTTCCTGTCAAGATTTTGTGCCCTAATAGTGTATTCAGTGTAAGGTAAGGAATGGCAATGGAGCTGTCTTACTATGCTGGTTGTTACTGGCTTCAGCTCAGTAGACACTATATAATATGCTAGAAAGGTGGAAGAAGATAAATCTGCTACTGCTTTCTCATATATTAAAGAAACAAATACCATGGCTCCATGTGAAAACCACAGTGCTTCGGAAAGAGATTAACAGCAATCACCATTTACAGTATCTGTTAAATGATACTGTTTCCTGTCTTCATGTTAGCTATGATGTTTTTCTAGAAACTCAACCATGTGTAGCTCTTTCCTTTTCAAGTCAATTCCAAATACCTATAATGGTTAAAAAAGCTAAAGAACTAACTTGTTTTCAAGAAATTATAAAATACAACTTGGGCTGTGCATTCCAAACATCTTTAATGTAGGCCAATCTCTTACATTAGAAAAGCAGCAATTTAGCCTAGCTACTCAGCTCAGCCTAAGGCTTTCTCTTTTTATTAAAAAAAAAAAAAAAAAAAAAAAAGGTATTTGGATCTTAAACTAGGACCTATACTTCCTAGAAGTTTCTCCTGAGACAGGTGCCAGAGAAATGCCTGCTTAAGCGTGTCCGTAGTCTGACACCTTCACATTGAGGTAACAAGGGTTCGACTGCCATTTCTCTAAAATGAAATCCATGAAATCCATGTTTTTTTTTAAAAAAAATAAATCTCATAAAATTAAATGGAAACTCATACTCATATCCATGATGTTCAGCCCTATATACTAAACTATATTGTGCAATAGGGATTTTTTTTTTCTCTTTTATATTTATACAATGGTGGGTTTTTCATATTTTAAGATGGAACAAGGAGTGCCTGGCTGCTGGTTCTCCTTTCTCCTCCTCAGAAAGTGCAGAGATTTTTAGGGGGTTTTGTGAAGCTTCTGCTGCTTTCAGTAAGAAACAAAACCAAAGTACCAGAAACCCTAAAAGCTAAAGTAGCACCTCTCACATTTTAACTGTTTCCCCCTCAGACCCAGCTACAGGGTTTGCCACATCAAGGAAAGGGAAAAAAAAGCACCCAACCACATCCAAGACATAGCCATAGGAGTCCTGTTGACTTTCAGAATGAAAAAGCATCTGTCCTTAGAAGAAATGAAGACATCCATTCTGCAGCTTCTGTTATGAGTATGCTAACACATTATCAAGCTACTTTTATCATCTTCTTCCACTCATCCTGTGTGGCACAAGTCTTTGCAAGAATCATGTGATCAGGTTTTTTTCAAAAGTCTGTTTAATAGTGACTAGGCAAGTTCATGGGCTGGTAAAATTGGAGTTCTTACACAACTGAAGGATAAAAAAACCCCACAGTATTAGGCAATGAACTTGTTTGCAAGGAAGTGAATGATTTCTTCAGTTACTGGAAGTAATTTTTAAGTGCCTCTAACTCACAACTTTAAAATAGTTTTAAAGGATCCCAATTGGGTGTTTCAGCAGTTCTCAGTTTCTTCTTTGCAGCAAGAGCCTTAAGTCAAGGGTCAAGGTCTCAAATCAGCATTTTCCTTATGCTCCATGTGCCTCAAGTCAGACTAAAAATCGGGATATAAGCTTTAAATTTCTACTGATTAAATGATCAAGATTTCCCAAAACTGCGAGAGTAAATTTGTTGGGGTTTTTGTGTCATAGAGAATAATTTTACAATGCCTGAAACTCTTTTTTTCATGTTTTTTGTAAGAAAAATTGTAAGAAAAATGTGTATATCAATATGCAACGCATTTGATTTATTGTGGCAACAAATATTAGGACTTATTTTTTTAGACATTGTTTAATCTCCTTTCACCAACTCAGAATTCCGTCCTGCAGCTTTTAAACTAGACTTTGACGACGCAAGAAGCTATTCAGAGCTGCTGATTCCATGTACAACACTGAACATTCAGTTTTTCTTATTAAATATTTTATTCCATTTGTACAAAAAATAAACCAACAACAACAAAAAAACCCATGTACACAATTTTATCAAAAACATTGGTGAGCACTAAGAATATGCAGACGAAATACATATTTTATTTTTCATTAATTTAAGCCCACATGCTGACCCCCAGAGGTTTAGGGTAATTCTCTACAAATTCACAGTTCTATTGACTTGAAGGCAATAACTACAGAGCAAAAGACTGCTACCAAAGCAGTAGTCATGGTGCCAGAACAACACTCTCCTTTCTCCCACTTTAAGTTTGAAAACTGGGTTGTTTTGGAGAGGTTCTCAGGCAAGCATAATACTCATATCATCAGGGCATCACTGAATATCGATGTATCTTCTAGTTTAGAAGATGGGTGTTCCTCACTCTTCCGTGTTACCATAGACAGGTACTTCAGTGAAAGAGACTTTCAGTTTCTGAGAAGAGCTATCCATTTAGCTTCCATTTGTGTAAAAAAGAGTCTTTGGCCAAGAAGCATTTCCCACCAGGGTATGAAAGCTTGGAAGTTGAATTTATTTTGTTGTTTTCTTATATCAATACAAGTAGTAAGAAATGTTTGGGTGTTTTTTCACATATAGAATTAGTGTGCAAAAGATCAAAAAGGAAGTTTCATTGCAGTTGTTGCAGGAAGATGGCTATGTGCATCTTCTGACGAAAACTCCCAAATATAAAATATTTGAAATGTTTAAATAGATTTCTTAAAATAAATACAAATAGGATAAGCAATTTTTAAAAGTCACTAACTTCTGAAAAAAATGTCCTGCATTAATTCAAAGGATATAGATTACAATGAATCAGGAAGCCACCTAGAAATATAGTTGGAAAACCTTTGGAAGCAGGAGCTATAATCACTCACCAGGCTTTATGAATACATGTTTCTCTGACAATACTCAGTGGTTTTCAGGGTTGCAAATTTTCTATTCCCTCTTCATATTCCAAAGCTACTGTGAGCAGAGCCCCCTTACACAAAAGGAGAGATTAATTTTAAACTTGAATAGAGTAACTGACATTTAAGTATTCTTTTCTTTCTTTTATAAACTGGAAGGTGGTAGATGTAGATTAAAGATTAGGAAGACATTCTTTCCTGTGAGGGTGGTGAGACACTGGTACAGGTTGCTGAGGGAAGTTGTAGCTGCCCCATCCCTGGAAGTGTTCAAGGCCAGGTTGGATGGGGCTTTGAGCGACCTGGTCTAGTGGGAGGTGTCCCTGCACATGCAGGGGGTTTGGAACTAGGTTATCTTGGAGATCCTTTCCAACCCAAATCATTCTATGATTCTTCAGTTACTGAAGAAATATGCCTATTTTCTTTCCCAGGTGGAGATTTTCTAATAAGGAGAGAAAAGTCACTGTTTTTGTACACCATTAAAATTGCGTGTTAATAAATTTAATCCTTCATGTTATTTCAAATAGGTATATGCAGGCCACTGCATGCATCTCTCCGGCTGAAGTGTTAATTGGCAGAAAAACATATCAGAAGCATAAAAACATGGTTGTTTTGAAACTGAGAGTACAGACAGTGGCTTAAGTTAAAAGCAGTGAGATGCCTCAGCGTTGCAGTGCTCCTAGCCACCTTGGCAAAGTTACGGGTACTCAAAATGCAGAGAAGCAATCACTTCACAAACAGAGCAAGTTGTGCATATTATCATTTAAGGTGCAGTTACTTGGGTTATGATTCATAACAGGTGAAAGTCTAATTGAAATAGAAACCAGTTCTGTGTCCTGCTCCTGCTAACAGGATCAGTATTTTATAAAATAAACAGAGCAAAAATCTGTCCAAGTATTTGCATCAAGAAGGCTCCAAACTAGTTAAAATTGAAACCTCCTGATTCCATGGTGTATTGTGTCATGCCAGGCAGTCAGGCAGCACAGCCTGCAGACTCACTTTGATGAATAAGAATGAGGTTATTTCTTGAAATTTCTCATCTTCCCTAGGCTGAGTTATCAGCCCATCATTCATGCCTCTTTCTTGCCCATATGAAGTGAGTATCACTGCAGAGATCTTCTTGCAACCCTAGTTACACCAACAGAATACATTTCCATTAAAAACAGTTTTATCATCAACAATTCTAGAAGCTGTCAAATAGAACATCCCTCAGCACATTTAGAAAAATGCAACGTAAAAAAAAACAATTGCAAAATAGCCCTTCCCCCCCGCCCAGTTTCTAGGTGTTGTCATTACAGAGCAGTCACAGGAAAAAATGTCTTATTTGGTAGACATTCAAGTTGTCCTGTGACCGCTCCATTGGGATAGTCACCTTCTGCAACAGGATATGCAGCAGCAGAGGATTGTTCTGAGGGGGTGTTTTCTTCTGTATTCCAAAGCTTTTTTCACTTGGTCTTTAGCTTCTCCTACATAGTCCTCAACATTTTGCATATTTATCTCAATGACATCAAAGGTGTCTGCCTGCTCCTCCACTAGCAGGGCCACCTGCAGAAAGAGCTCATGAATTTCCTTAATGCGACCTTCTAACTTCACCAGCTCCTTATGACGTGTCTCTAACTCATTCAAGGCTGAGCGAGCCCCCTTAACATCCGACAAGAGGTTCTCAGAGAAGACATCCCACTTGCCTTGCTCAATCATCTCCTCAATCTGGTTGCCAGAAACATCTTTGCCCATGATCTCCAGCTGCCTCTGAATTCGAATCTTGCAGTTCTCCCGCTGGTTCATCTCCGCCTCATTGTATTCAAACATCGCCTCCTGAAACGCATGCATGAGGTCAACGTAGTGGTTCTTGGCTACCCTGGCCATGATAGACATAGCCCCATATTTTGTTATTGCATCTTCACTGAAATCCCTCATTATCTGGAGTTTCCTGTGGATGCTTTCTCCACGGGCCTTGATGTCTCTGGCAATACCATTAGTATCTCGTTTGATGCTACTAAGACGGCGCATGGAAGTAAGGAAGCGGTTGTTTTGCTTTCTGAGCCGCTTGACGTCCTCTTTGAGTAGGTCGTTCTCTGTCCGGATGTTCTGTATGTCTTTATGAAGAATCTCCAAGGCATAATCAGTCTCATATAGGAGAACGTTGTGGGATAAACTTTCATCATCCCCGCTATCAGAAAACTGTTGATTGTGTAACCTGGCAAGATCATGCAGCTCATTTAGCCGGTCTTTCATCCTGCCTGTGAAACAGAGGAACAGGAGGAAAGAAGTTTAAAGCAAATAAAATATGCTTTTACAAGGACTGAAAGTTCATAACTAATAATTACATTGTAGTTATAACTACATCATAGATAATACAACTACATCAAAGATAACACAAAATACCAAATATTAAATTTGTTCATAGTATCTTATACAGTGATGGATCTCAGATCCCAAATTCTAATGCTAGAACACTCTTCTAGAAACAAGAAAGCTTAGAAACTAAAACATGCAGGACAGAAGACAACAAATTCTGAAGACAAATCCAAAATAATAATAAGACAATCCCTAACCCCTCAAAATTGCCAATCTTTCACTAAGGAGGAAAAAAACAACTACAAACACTTGAGCAAATGATAGGAAGCTTTCAGCTATCATTATGTGTAGATATGTTAAAAACTGAATGCTTCCCACCACTGCTCACTAGAGAAATCTTCTCTAGATCTTGACCCTTTTTTAGATCATCTGCCCCAAATGTCATAGGTTCTTTGTCATTCTGAGCTTGCTTTTCCTGTGAGAAGAGCAGGAAGTCTTTCAGAAACAGAAATGGCATTTACAAATACAATTGGGATAGAAAAGTTCCAAGAAATGCTGTGGAAAAAAAGGAGGTAAATTTAAGGTCTCCAGATGACCATAGTGTATTAGGCATCCAACAGCAGCATTGTGTAAGTAAAACCATCCACCCAACCCTTCTTTTTTTGTATAATGGAAACATCCTACTGAAGGAATAAAGTAATACTGCTGTTACAGATCAGGATCTGTTTTCTATGTGTTTGCCTCAGATGTGTTTAACTACAATTTCATTAAGAAGCCACAGAATGAGTAATCCCCTACAGATATGGTAACAAAGTGTAAGTCTCCTTTAGGTATGTTGTTTACTTGAAACTCTAGATCTGCAGAAAGTGAAATCTGAAAGCTTCAGCAAGAACCCTGCATGAAGTGCTACACCAAGCAGGAAGGCAGAAATTTCCCATCACAAAAGCTGTACATCCCATTACCTAATTTAAATTAGCAAGAAAGAGAATCAAGTTAAGTAGCAGCACCAAGCAGGATACCTCCAGATGTCTGTGTCTGGAAGATTAATTTTGTTTTTTCCAGGAACTAAAGTATCTTCACAGTGTTTAGAAACATGGCATCCACTGTAAAACACACATCCCTTCATAGGATCACCAGTTACTGCCAGGTTAAGAAAAGGTGCATGTGTACATACCCAATATAACAGGCCTAGATCTAACATGAATAAAACCTCCCAGTTTATAATCCATTTCATGGGATTGTTAGATTTGTTAAAGATGTTAGGGGGAGATGGGAAAGATTTCATCACAAACACTGCCTCTTGTACTTTTACAGTTCATTGGGGGTATATACTAATCTTGAGAAGTATCCCGATTAGGATCACATTTACATTGAAGCAAAAAAGTGGATTTCAACTTAAGCCAATTCTTTTGCAAGCAACGTAAACCAAGAAAATCCATTAATATCCTGAGAGGAGCTTTCATTCAGGAATCCACACATGTAAGCTAATTGTTTGAATTTAAAACATAAACTACATAGATTCAACTCAATCATACAGAGAAAGCTTTAGGAAATTAAAGGTTTTCCACCTCCTCCCTCAGCAGTAATAAAATCAAGACTTTCACCTCATGCCACAATATCATTTTAGATGGGAAAAAATCCCCATCTAAAAAGAAAAAGAAATATGTGGTGCAGCTCAGAAGTCAGGTTTACTTGGCTTTAAAACTCTATGGCCAAGTTTGTCTAGAGACACAGAGAAAGTGAGAGCACCTACCCTTCTTGTCTAGAAATAGTGGACTGTTTTCTAGACAGCATTGTGGAAAGGGAACAAACAAAGGCACCTAGCAATCTCAGGGCTACTTAGATCTCTTCTAATCACTGTTTCAGTGTTGGCTCTGAACACCTGTCACATTGCTTGTCTGACTGCATTCCTGACTCTTACTAGCTTCCGTAGAATTGATGATTCTCCCACTTCTGGTCTGATCCTTGGACTGCCAAGTGTTGTGTTCAGCAGATTATTCTCTTTGGGTTTAGCATCTACATTTAGAAACAGCAAGCGATGTTTTTTTTATTACTTTATAATTACGATCAACAGCAACAAGATGCCATTTCAACTAAATCATGTGCAGGACTTTGCTTATGATCCTTATGTGAGCCTTTGTGCTTATGATTCCTTGAACTTGAGAAAAACTAAATTTCATCAGCCCTCCACAGCAAGGAGACCGAAAACTGCCTCAACAATGATTACATTTTACTTTTCATGCTTGACAAAGAAAACACAAACAGAAACCACACCGAGTAATAAACTTATAATTCTGTATTAATAGGTCTACCCTTCCGTCTCCCTACCCTCAAAAATGTAACTGGCTGTTTGCCTTTCTCACCTACAACTATTTTAAGACATTAGATAAAATTAAAATAGAAGGATATGGAGAAGAAAATGCATGGTAATTCACAATATTAATATACTAATGATATAATAGGTTCACATGTATACTAATTCTGCAGCATCTCTGTAAAAATATTGCTATTTTTTTTGTAATATAACATAGAAGGTTAAAAAGTCAAGCAAAATGAAGAGTAAGGAGCTGTCAAATGTGGCCTCAGATTGCACCACAATGTGTTCCACACACAGGAAGATCACGCAATGAAACACTGGCCTATGTCCCATCACTTCCACAAAGTTTCTGCCTACAGTATCTATGTGCTGAATAAAAGTTGCACAATGCAAAATTGTATGTTAATCATTCAGTTAATGGAAAGATAATGCATGTACTATGTTAATATTGTTCATTCCCTCATGATTTTCTCCTGTGAAATCCCTGGAAAGCTCTCTAAACTCATAACAGTCTTTTGGGGGAGGGCAGATTCAACAGCCCCATCCACACACACAGATTTCATCCTGGAGTAATAAGTATCTGGAGCCTGGATGGACTCGCTATCACTCTTGGTGAGTTACGACAACTTGACATATCTGGAGCACAGTCCCTTTTACCTGGTAAGATCAGAAGTCTGCTCCGTCTGACTTTGGTCACTGCTGCAAGCCTTGGGCACTTTGCTGAGTAAGATCCAAAGTAACAAGCTGGACATCAGTGAATGAACACATGGATTGAGGCCACTGGTGAGAAGCTCATCTCCAATTATATGCGCAGCATCACTCACGATCTCTGTGATCCAGTAGAATTAAATTCTAAATGTGAACAGAGGGATCAAATTACAGTTGCACTGACAATCCTCAGCCTGGGGTTTCCCAAAGTGCTTAGCTCTAAAAGCCTACATTGTTTGAAACTACATACCAAAACTTACATTCAAGGTGATCAGCATTAGGAACTTTTAACTCTGGACTGAGGACCTGTACCCATCAGGGTATTGGCTCCATAGCTATTTTGTCCTAACAAATGGATGCCATCCTTCAGAGTCCTGCAAAGTTAGGGACTTTTTGACATCTTCTTTCCTTCTCCCCAAATCCTGTCTTTTTCTCTCAATTTCTAAAGCACATTACTTAGCCAACTTCCCACTTCGTATTTTCAAGATGCTCTTCCTTATCTACATAAAGTGCCTGAACAGGATGGAGCACATTAAGATTATGACTCTGCTGGTAATACAGCATCATATTCAGCCACAAAAACCACAAACTGCAGAGGACGCTTATTCAAGCTTTATGCCAAAGGACAGTTACTCTGTAGATAAGCATTTGCAGTATTTGGCCAAAGAGATCTGTGAGGTTCAAGAAAATGTTTAGATTTCAGCTTTCCTGAGCACCTTTTGCTTAAGAAACACAGTAAATTTCTTTGGAGCGTTTGCAAACTGCTGCTTTGAGAGGCTCACGATTTGGCAACGTTTTAGGAATTTTTCATAAGGAAAACAGCAGGCTCAAATGCAATGCCACCACAGAGATCTTCCCTCATCACAAATTCCTGTTTCAAACAAAGGAGAACCAGATCTTCCCAAGAGAGGGCAATAACTTCCAAGCATTCCTTTAATCATGTCAGGGACAGAACTGACATTAAAGAGCTGAAGCAAAAGAACAAGCATGGGAGAGCAGAGGGGAACAGCCATGTGAAAAATTCCTGCTTAATTGGTCAGTATTTAGAAAAGTTGACATCCTGTAGCAGATGCTGTTGTTACTCAGGAAAGTTTGTATCTACTTGCATGTTGGCAGCATTCTTTGTAATTAAAACAGCAATATATTAATATGCAACACTTTACTGGTTGTTAAGGATAGCCTCAGCACTCGTTCTTTAAAATGAGCCGCAATCTCTTCCTTAATATAGGGCCCTGTGCAGCAGAAGTTGGTCTCCCCAGCTAGAAAGGAGCTCTGCAAAAAACTACCGTGTTGTGCTAGCAGGTGGACAAGTTCAGCATGAGTCAGCAATGCGCCCTTGTGGCAAAGGAGGCCAACAGCATCCTGGGCTGGAATAGCAGAAGTGGTGGAGGGAAATGACCACCCCTATCTGACACTTAAGAGTCCACATCTGGAGTGCTGTGTTGGTGCTGGAGTTCCCCACAGCAAGAGGCATGGACACACTGGGGTGAGTCCAGGAGAGGCCACCAAGATGGTCAGAGGTGCTGGAGCACCTAAAGTATGAGGAGAAGATGTGAGCTGGGAATGTTCAGCCTGGAAAACTGGAAGCTCAAGGGAGATCTTGTTGCTGTCACCAGCTGTGTAATGCAAGGGTGGACCTTTCATAGAGATGTACAGAGACAGCACAAGAGGCAAGAGATCCAAGTGGAATCAAGGGAAAAGCCAGCCAGATAGTCTGGGGAGGGGAAGGAAAAAAGCACCAGCTTTCAGAAACGCTGGAAAAGGTGTCCAGAGATGTTTTGGAATCTGCATCCTTGAAGATATTCAGAAACCAGGTAAGCACAGCCCTCAGCAATCTGCTTTTGTTTTGAGGGGGGCTGGATTGGATGACTTCCAAAGGTCTAGTCTAAATTGTTCTAAAATTCAGCCATAGGTCAAAAGTGTGCTAATTTGAACATGGTGATAAATATATTCAAATGCTTGCATGGGTTTATTTAAGATACATCTAACACATTAGAATATCAAGACATAACTACTCTGTACTCTGAAGTAACAGCCCCAAGAATATAAATAGCTTAATTCTAGGAGTGTGTGTTTTACTAGATTGGCTGTCAGTTTTATTCTCTTTTAAAATAATGTACATATTCAAACTAGAACATGTACTTCCATGTTTTTATTTATTTTTGGGCTAGATAAGTCCATCCTTGGAAAAATCAAGTTCCTCCTGCAGTCCATCATGGTGTGTACACCCAAACACACACTCACACACACAGGAAATACAGGCCAGGTAATGACTGCAGAGGTTACAACTTTGAAGCCAGATAGCCACCCAAAATAGTCAGCTGAGTACTCATTTCTTCACACTAGCATGCTACTTCTTGGTATTAATCACCACTATTAATAGCTTTCCCATGATGTGTGAGAAAGACACAACGTGTCCTGCTGCAGTAAGACTGCAGCCCCACACAACTTTGCATGACATGGGATTTCAGACAGAAAAGGAAATCAATTCTGAAAATCAAAACTGTGCATACACTCAAAACCCCTCTCTATTAGCCCCATATGTATACAAATAGGAGTCCTGAACTACTGTAAAATTTGCAGTAACAAGACATTTGCAATAACAGAGTTTAGCTATAAGAGTTTGCTGTGCATAGCACTATAAGCATGTATTTCCATTGTAGCCAGTTACCTAAGTAGAAATAACTTAAGAATGAAAAGTTTTCTCTAGAAGCAAAGAAGTTGCACACATTTGTTTCAGCTTCAACATTTGTATATCCCCATCATTAAGTTTTGAGACAAATGGTGAAATACAGCAGCAGTTTCAGCAGCTGAGAAGGAAGCCAGGGTACAGTTTTCCTTTTTACAGCATTCATAAAGGGCAGCTGCTGGTTAATTCCAGCTTGTATATTACCAAAAGTCTACTCAGTGATCTTTTCAGCCTTGAGTAGGACCTTATGAGATGAAGCTTTTAATTCAGTTGAAGTGGCTTATTTGAGGAACAAAAGGTATTTCAAAACAAGCCAGTTAAAAATAATTTCTATCAGCAGCTCTCCTCTTCCTCAGAAGATAAAAGTCCATTTTTACTCCACTACAAACCCATGTGGTCCACCCTGTCTCTGAATGACATGTGCTCTTGGTTGTATGACACACATTAAATGTGACCCAAGAAACAAGTGATGAACAATTAGGAAATAACCTGCTCCTAGGCAGAATTACTTCATAGCCAAGTGTGCATCAGCACATTCCAGTAACTTCCCATGCTGCTTGTAGAGGATGCAGTGTTGATGGAAATCCACCCCATCACAAGGCAAACAGTGTGCTGCTGTATTAAATGCACCTGAAACCTTTCATTTTGGAGTTGGAGTCTCAGATTTAATAATAACGATTTTCTAGTATATGTCTGTTTTGTAAACAAATACCTCAGACCAGTTTTAATAATTTTGCTTGGTATCTGTTGCCCAATAATAGATCTGATAATATTAACTTGGAAAACAAACAATGGTTTTCCTTTTTCCAAAAGAGCTTCTAACTGAGTGGTAGCAGACTGCTAGTTACCTTTTTAGACCAAATTCCCTGTTTTCCCAATAATTTCCATCACTGGTGGAACAGCAGGCTTGAATTTCTCAAATGATTCCTCTTTTTTATCACTTCTCATATATAAGAGCTGAAGGAAACACCAAAAATAATAATATAATTATTAGGACAATTTGCCTTCTGGAGCTGCTTTCAGATTGCATCTGCACATTAACTCCAATATTACCAACTTTGACAGAGATCAACATGTCAAAATCTTTTTGTGGCCTCACTGAAAGGAAGTTGTGTTCTCTAGAGATTCTTGGATTGGACAATGATTAAAAATAGACAGATTGAAAATACATCAGTCAACACCAAACATCAGTCAAAAAGCTACAGAAATCCGACAAGAAACTGTACATGTATCTGAAGACTACTAGACACTACTTACTTCATACTGTACTCAAAGCCTGTATACAGCAGAACACCTCCTTCACACTTTCAGTTGCCCTATAAGAAGTGTATGCAGTTGCAAATGTCTCAGGGCAGGATTTTTTTCCAAAAGCTTGCATGAAGTGTTAACTTCTCCATTTGTGCCAGAACAAGGTATTTACTCAAGCTAGTATATTCAGAGAAGTAGGAATGACTCCATTCTTTGCAGCCTATTTCTACAGTTGTCAGAATCTCCAAATCTCCAGTGGTTCTTTTCCTACCATAAAGGCTTGGAGAGGTATTGGGGGGAAAAATTAACTTTCAAATAGTTTGTTGCTTCTAACTGAAAGTAAGAAGGCAATAATCCCTTGAGTACTGATAGCATTAGAGTTTCTTCTTTGACTTATCCCAGTTTCTTTACCAGTATTCAATCTCTTCAACATAAAGTAACTCTCAATTGTTGTATGACAGCATATTTTAAATTCAAGGATCTAGGGTGCATCTCATACTTCCCAGAGGTATTCAACAAGGTGTTTTCCATAGAGTAGTTATCAGGTTATCCAGACATCAGTATGAAAACTAGGAGAAGCTGCTGACGTGCATTAAAAACACACATAGTATGCATTACATTTTTCACATATTTGCAATCAGACTTACAAAAAAATCTGAAGTTTTAACTTTTTGACTACACAGTAGCACATGCTAAGTAAACATTCTTGCATTGGAGAAGACAGTTTGATTTACACTGGTTGACTACTACTATTTACTGGGTTCCTGTGGATCACCACTGACAAATTTTCAATCCTGGATAGATAATCAAATGGATTCTCATTATCTCCTCCTGTTTTTTCTCACAAGTCATACTACTAATGAGCAATTGTAACTAGATTTGGGGTTTTTTTGGCTGAGGGATGGCCTGTACTAGGGCTGTAGACAAAACAGTTTCTCCATCTTCACTACACTGCCCGTTGAAAAGTGTTAGGTCTTTACCTGCATTGTTTGACCCCCCTCCCACAATTGGGCACCTTCTCCAGCATTCATCATGCTTCTGTTGACAAATGGAAGTTAAGGACAGGAAAGGCTAATGCACACACCAACTTTAGCCAATTAATTTTCCTAAGGATGCTGCAAACAGAGTATGTAGCTAGCAACTGCAAATACTGAAAGCCCACTAAACATACAGAATCCTTGAGACCTGTGAGGTGAATCCAGTCTGTTTTAGGGTGCATAGATTGCCAAAACCACAGATCCATTACAAAGAGTAGATGAACATGCGTGGGATTGTATTTTACCCAAGGGGAAGAAGAGCAGTCCCACCATCACTCCCCATTCAGTGCTTTTCAGTACATGCAGTGCTCTGCAGGCTGCCTCCCACAGCATGCCTGGCCTGGTGGCCATGGGCAAAACCAAGGTCTTCAGGCAGGATCGGCCTGGATGGAGACAAGGGGAGTGCAAACTGGACCTCCAAAGGCTTGGCAAATAGACCAGACAGAACTGTGGCACTAACATAAGCAGTGAGACACCTATCCATGCATTTCTTGGCAATTACTACAGCTCAGCATCACCCTGAGTCACTGTGCAAGGAAATGGGGCAGTGCACTCCCAGGCAGTGCTGTGAGTATAGACATTATCTAATTAATCACCTCAGCTTCCCTGAAACACGTTGGCCCAGTAAAATAGCTATGTACATACTACACTTACATAACTACTAGTGCTACCACACAGTGGTATTTATAAGTGATTAAGGCATTATGTTGGCATCTGAGTAGAAATATGAATTTGCATGTGATCATCACTCAGAAGCAACATATTCTACAGGCATTTTTAAATTAGCACAGCAGCATTACTTTTTAAAATAGACATATATTCAAAGCTTGTAATACAGTGTTAAAATCTGAGATCAAGTACTCTTTAAAACAAATCACTTCAAGATTAAATATAAGGTGTTTTACTGGTATTTGCTCATGTGGGCTAGTACACAAGACTCAGTTCTGGATCCTATGGCAAAATTTACACAGCTGTAACTAAAATAGTTTCCAGTCAGGAAATAATTCCCACAGCCACACATGTATACCCACAGGCTCAGAACATGTCAGGAGCTGGCAGACTTTATGCCAATTACTTTACACTACTTGGCAGCCCACAGGAGCATACAGGCCCGTTCAAAATACCAGTGAAGTTGAGACAAGATATAGATGTAATTAGGACATGCTGGCCAGTGGTACTCAGAGAACCTACTCCTGACAGGCCATATCCAAAACTCAAGCAAGCTTATTCTTGCTTTCAAAAATTAACTATTTGTTGCTAACACAAATAAAGCAGAGAGGGAAGGCAGAACAGGAAAAGCTGAAGTGTTCAGTACTTGCTTGTATTTTGTGAATGTGAGTTTGTAAAGAATAATCTTGGCAATTAACAGGTTAACAGTCATAGCAGATAAGGCAAAAGCTGCAAGCATGATAAGCCTTCTTAAGTCAAGTATTTAACATCATTCCCTCTGTAATAAACTACAGAATTCTAGTCTAGATGAGAAGCACCAAACATTTTGTGTTGGTAGGCTAGATGAGATAACAAGACACTTGACATTATCGGCAAAAGCCATCAAAACAGATGTAGAAACTGAACTGCATTGCTCCCCTCATGCAGACACCCCCTGCTCCCCGAGAGGGCGTTCCCAGGAGGCAACCCTAAGCAGGAGCAGTGCTGCCACTCCTGGGAATGATGTTCCTCACCAGAGATGGCTCTCGTGCAGGTCACATCCCGGGAAGCAGTCCAAAATGCAAGTGTAAACAGAAATGGTTTCTCTGTAAAACTTAGCAGAAGTGGTAACCCCACGTTTGGTGCTTAGATGAGTTTACCAGATCAAATTAATATTGCCTCAGTAATTTCTGCACTGTGCCTTGTCATTCCTGCAATACAGGGATGACCAAAGAGTCACCAAAAATTGACAGACCAGAAAAAAGATAATGGCAAGTGTATCTAGTCCAGCAGCTTCACACTTGACATGCAGTTGTCTTCTCACCATCAAAACTGGTTTTGAATATGCCAACATTATGATGGGTTTCTGTCACACTTGGAAGTTATCCATATTTTCCTTTAGCAAGTTGGGAGAGTGGAAGCAAACACGAGAATGTACGGTCTCCAGCTGACACAAAGTTGAGGCAGGGGAAGCAAGTGTTTGGTGGCAGATAGGAGGAGAAATTATGAGAATCTAAGATGATCTTGGCAAGTAAGAGAAGTACAAACAAAAATGAAAGGAAATTCAATAGAGACAAGCCTGATATAGCTCATTTGGAAGAAATTCTTTTCACAGATAGAAAGTAGGGAACACCTAGTTTGGTAGCAGGAAGGTATTGGTTGGGTTATAGCAGATGGCAAGATAAAAAACAAGTTCACAATATAATGCAGTTGTAAAAAAAACATGTCTTACATGAGACATTGCATGGGATGGACTGGTTTTACTCTGCTTGGCCTAGGTAAGGCCTCATTTGGAATAGTACATCCTGCTGCAGTTACCACACTAAGAAAGTCAGAGCACACTGGGCATTGTCTCCAAATTGTTTAGAAAATACAAGCCTGGAGGAAGAGGAGTTGAAGGAATTATGTTAATTTCATGCAGAAAAACAAGGGAGAGAGAGATGACAATGCAGTGTATAAAAGGAGTTTATAAAAAAGATAAATTATCAGTTTGTTTCCTATGTTGACATTGGAAACACACTAAATAATAGATTTTTTCACACATTAATATCTATGCCGAACTAGCTGTGAATATCTGAGAATCAGACTATTTCTCTGTGGGGGCACAGCAGGACCATATTCTTTAGAGGATAGGGAGAGGTTACAGAAACTTCTCTCAGGTTTGGTTTAGGTTCACTGCTGCAATGCACTGAGGGGATTAGGTATCATCTTAGTCTCCCCATGGCCCTGCATTTCCATGAGTTGTTCAGTACCCTCACTTCCAGTCTTGTGTGTACAGAGCAGTGCACACGCTTGCACAGGCCCACTGCCCATACTGGGGAGCAATTGGGTGACTACTTTCCTCCAAAATTGTCTTCTCTTTCTATTATTTATGCACCAGTGGCAATTACCATTTCTCTTTTTGGAGAAGATCTTGGTTACTGTTATAATATAATGGAAGTTGACAGACATGGAGCTTAACCCCATAGCACCCAAAATCTCCAGTACTGCAATATAACATACAGTTGTGTTCCATAGTGTCATGTTAATCTGCAGTGCCCAGAAGATACTGTTATCACATTATCCTCATTTTAATATCTCAAGAGATCTTCTGTACCATGCTTAGTTTCTTCATAAAGATCTCCTGACAACAGAGATTAACTCACAGTTCCAGTCTCAGCCAAAACACCAGATACATTTGCTGTATGACTTAACATGCAATTTCAGTTTCAGAGCAGTGGTCAATCAGTGGAAAAAAATAAAGTGACAAAAAGGTCATCAGAGGTTCTGGGCATCTAAACCATCCTTTCCTAAGGGCGACATTTAGTCTATTCATCTGTCAGACCTTTGGGCTGCTAAAAAAAAAAAAAAAAAAAAAAAAAGTAAAAAAAAAAAGTGAGATTAGACGAGCAGTCTCACCACTTCCATATAAAACTATGTAAATAGTCAGTACCACCATTGGCAAGAAAGCAGCATCCTTCAAATGGAATTTTCATTTTAAAAAGCCATATATTGCCATTTTGATCCCTGACAGCTTAAAAAATGGTTCCTAAAATACCATCTAAAGAACAGGAACAAGAAGTGTGAATGTCCGTTTTAGGCCAGTGTGACTCTTCTAGTCATTTCCTTTCCTGGTATCACTCTGTCACACGTAGTTATCTCAGACATACACGAGCACTAATTCTTCTTGGCAGGAAAGGAAAGTAATATCGATTAATAGGAAGCAATCAAAGAGTGCAAACTTTTGCAGCCACTCACAGATCTGGCCATAATGATGCCCAGGAAAGGAGTAACAGCTATAATATTTTGCATATAAGCTAAATTCTCTACCACATGTGCTCTGGAGCTATTCATCACCACATATGAGTACTATGAATGAAATGTTAATACTCCTTAAGCCAGACAAACAAGGCGGCTAGAAAATGTAGACACCCGTTGGGACGGGACGACAACACTCACATCTGAAAGCACCTCTGGTTTTCCCTCATCCTGCAAAAACCCCAGCCACCCTCTATGCCCCTTTGCGAGATCAGAGCTACTCGAAGGCAGCTGAGGCACCTCTGGAGCCAAAACCCCGGTCCCCATCCCCTACCGTCCTTTCTGCCTCCAGGCTTCAGCCTCCTCTTCATCCCAAACAGGGCAGTTTCGTTTACTACCACACAAAACTGCTTCGCAAAGTGCTCCGAAACCCCCGCGGCTCCTCCTGCCCTGCAGGCTGGGCTGGTG
>NW_009953649.1:4457149-4477268 GCF_000747805.2 Chaetura pelagica
TGCCAGCAGCGCGCCCCGCCCCCACCGCTCTGCTCGCCGGCCTATTGGCTGTGACAGAGGGTGATTTGCATGGCCCCGCCCACGGGAGGTGTCAATCACGGCCGCCGAGGGGCAGGGCCCCCGGCCCGCACCGCTGGGTCCGCGCCGCGGAAAATCCGCCCCGCGCCTGCTGGGAAGCGTGGGTGGGCTGAGGTTGCTTGTTTCTTTGCCTCCATCCCTGGGGACCCCCCTGCCCTTTTTGCCCTCCCCTCCCCGCGGGGAAGCGCGGGCTTTCCGACCCGCTGGGAGGCCAGGGAGCTGGAACCGGGGCGTCGTACGTGCGGCTGAGGAGGGCGATCCCCAGACCTTCCCTCCCCCCGCTCTGCCCCGCTGTGTGATGCAGCAGCGCCTGTCCCGTCCTGCGGGCCTGAGACGTGCGGGATGGAACAGGGCGCCAAAGGAGTGAAACAAACCGCTGCTGCTTAGCGGAGGCGAGAGCAGGGCAGCTCTTGGCACGGTGCTGCACTGTAAGGGGCAAAGCGAGCCCGGTTTTGGGTGGTGACTTCCAATCTGCTAACTTGGACTGTTCCTGGAAACGAACAAACACCTTTCCTGTCATTCTAACTTAAAAATATCCCCAAAACAAGAAGAGTTAGGTCACGCAATTGTTAATACACGCTAATAAACATCCAAGGCTACACTGCAGTGTCCTTCCATGTGCAGTCTTTGCTGGGAGTTTTCTCTCAGCTCTTTATCCTGGAGCTGAATGTAGGTAGGTGATCTCATTGGCCCCCTAAAACAGCCTAAAGGTGTTGAATTTCCAGTAGGTTTTCTCTTCTTTTCCAAGTCGCTGCTTTGTGAGACCAGACCAGCTGCAGCATCCCCAAGGCCCGAGGAAGTGGCGGGATCACAGAAAGCAAATGCATCTTCAGTGTTGTTAATGAAAGCGGAGCTGGAAAGAAAGTTGCCTGATGGAATTTCACAGGTAATCAAAGGTTATGACATGGAGCAACAATTGCAAATTAATCTGCTGTTGTTCCAGCACAAGCACAGCTATGGGTGCATTGATTGATGTTCCTGATGACCTGATCAAGAGCAAAATGTTCATCTGGAAACAACTGGTATCTTCCATATAATTTCTGAGGTGGGTATGGAAGACCAAATAGATGAGCAGCAAGTCTCCTGTGCTTTTGGCTACCAATTCAGCAACTGCATAGCAGGCAAGGTAGCAGTATTGTTAACTTTCTAAGAAAGGAGATGAAGAGTGAGAGGGCTTTATTATTTCTGTAGATTTTGTAATTAGATTAGACGAGGTTAAAGAAAGTTGATAAATAAAAGCTGACATAGCTAGGTAATTAAGCTTCCTGAATAGGTAGCTAAAAAGATGTCACCATTAACAAACAAGGACCCTGAAGTGCTTGAGCATAATACGTTGCTAGGTGCTACAAAGGGTGCTCATCTGCACAGTGTTACAGAACAAAACAAAACAAAAAGATTGGCATGTCATCATACATATGAAAGACACTTGTTTTGAATTATTATGCTCATTTTGGTCACTTCTGAAATAACATGAACAGTGTAGACTGATGATGAAAATTATTTGACAGACAAAAGTGATTTGTCCATAAAATAGAATAAAAATTTTCAGTCTTGACATTTTATCCTCCCCCTGAGTCCTGAGCAGCATTGTATACAAACCTAGAAAGGTAACACGGTAATTTTTTTCCACTTCATACTATCTCTTATTTTATGAGAGACATTTAATGAGAAATTGCCATTTGTCAGTGGAAGGAAGTACACCATTTACATAGATAAAGGCAGCATTCATTAGTGTAGGGACCACTGATGCCAATCATTTTTTTAAAAGATTGGGCAACATAATGGACAATACATCTGGAGGCAGGAAACCTCTCTTGTAGTTCTTTTTTTTTCTCAGAAGTATTTTTTTTTTCCTTTAAGATTTCTAACCCTGACCTAGATCTTGAGTGATGGCTTTTGAAAGAGCCACACTTAGTTTCCTCATCTCTAGAAAGAGGAAAGGTGTAATAGACTTTCAGGGCTCAAAATTGTGAAGTGAAAGCTCATATATAAACAGTTTGGAGTCTCATATATATTAAAAAAACCTTGAGCATGTCCAGTAGTCCAAGGACAATTCACAGGGCAGAGGAGCAGTCTGTGCAGGGGAGACCCCTTGTCTCTCTGTTTTGGTGCTTGCTGCTTCAAATTAAGATGCCGACTGGGAATATAATGGAATAGCCTGCCTGAATTTCTTCCAAAGCCCAAGAAATCAGAAATTATATGGATGCAGATTTCTCTTTGTTACCATTTAGTGATATCTCAGGGCATCTGGTAGTTCTGAAGATCTTCATCTTGGGGTGGGCAGTTTCCCCAAGCCACTTATATTTACACTTCCAACTCCCTACACTAACCTGCTACACAGAAATACTCCTATGTTTGTCTCAAGTTTACCCATGGGTACAGAAGAGTTTGCAGTCATAACACCTATATGACTTTCAAATATGGAGTTATAGTGTTGTCATTCTGTAACTGATACTTGTGAAATTTTTAGCTAAAAATAGAGCAAATTGCTACCAGTCCAGCTCTGTAGCACAGAGCCAGCTCTCAGACACATAAAATCCATGTATGCTTTTCTGGATAGTATGGTCCAAATGAACCTCTTTTAAGCTAGCATCAGGTCTGATGTAATCTGGCATGCATTTATTCAATGAAATTACTGTTTCATGGTCCATAGTATAAATAACTTTATATTAATATGAACGTAAGTAATTATGAATATTAACTTAATTAATATGAATATAAGATTAAAGTCTACTGCTAGGAAGTTCTTCCATTGTATTAATTTACTGGGGAAACTGAGTCTTCAGCTGCAGAACTTCCACCTTGAGTGAAGTACTTGCGTACCTGAGTGCAGTTCTTCCAGCACCAAACACTCCTGCTCTGAGACTTTCATGTTACTTTGTAGCCTCTGATAAAAGCTACTGACGCTACACAACAGCTTATTCCCTAAATGTTGCCGATGTAAAGAAATCCGCTTTGGTTGCATGAGGAGCAGGTTGCTGAGAGGAATTCAGAAGCCAAGTGTCTCTGCAGCTAGCTGAATCCACCTTAATTCTTTGTTGAAGCCCATGGATTTATTGGGATATACAAAGGATAACAGTGCTCTACGTATTGGGTCCTGCAGATGTTTTTCTTTCTGCTTTCCTTTTCTCTCCTTCATTAGGGAAGAGAAGGCTGTTAGAAAAGGATGGTGTGCTGAAGGCTGTACAGATGTAATTGCTGCAGATGGTGCTCTGTGCTAAGAACCTCTCTCTTGCTTATCTAGGAAAGGATTTAACATTCTTCTCTAAATTATGCCTGAAAGGCATGCAAAGCCAGCCCTGAGTGTAATGCCTCTGAATTCCTTGTGAGCCACAACTTGGCACACCTGTGAGGCTTTGAAGGTTCATTACCCACACATGAGTTCTTAAAGAGCTGTAAATCTAGTTAGGGTCAAATTAAATGCCAGATTGGATGGATGGGAAATAGCCTTGGGATTTTTGTTGACTCAGGAGATGACAGCAGGTGCCAGCATATTTTATGAAGCTAGTAACCAATACATGAACAAATTAAAAGTATTTTCATATAATAGATGGAAACAAGCATAGTTAGCTGGAGCAAATGGACCTGTACAGATTTCTGGGAGCTGAAGGCCTGGCTGATTATGAAGTAAGCCACTGGACTTCTCTGCTGCTGTTACAGCTTTTGAATGCAGGAGTACAGCCCATATGTGTAACATGCCAAGGATCCTGTCACATCAGCTGGCCTAATGAAAATTATTACCTAACCCTATTTCTACACTTCAGTAAAAAAGTGTACCCTAACTCCTGTTACCAGACAGGAGTGAGCTATCTCTTCCATACGTTGGCATGCCCACAGATTAAGATCAGTTAGTTTCTGCACTATAGGGACCACTTTGTAACCTAGCAGAGCAGAGACAAGGACATCGTTATGACAGTCAAGAGAGATAAAAAAGCTAGGCCAAGAAGATATGTTGCAGGTGATCAGATTTGGCAATAGTCCCTGAAACAGCAGATTCTAGCAGCAAGTTCATATTGCCAGAAAACTACATGCCCTGTTTTACCCTCATCACTACTCTCTGAGCAGAAAATGGCCAGGCTGTTTATCAGGTGTGAAGGGAGAAGTACCCAAGGGGCAAGAACATCCAGAGACTAAAAGGCTTAGAAGGGTGTGGTAAAGAATAAATAGATCTTCACAAAGAGAGCCATTGGAAAATTATAACATCTCCATAGCTTTTTTGAGCATCCTTTTCAAACCATTAGTCATTCAGATAAAAGGTGTTGTTTTCTAAAACCCACCAAGTTTCAACTGAATTGAACAATTCTCTCCTAAAATTCTGTGAGGATCCACATTGGTGAATCACCTTATTCATGCTATCAGTGCTTTTCAACAAGCAATATAACAATATTCATCCAGAAAGGAATGGGAAGCCTGCACAAACTGCACTGCAAGTTCCTTTACCAGGTGGGCTACCTGCCTCTGAAGACCTGCTGCACACAAGGAAACCCTTCTGGTGGCTTTGTGGCTAGATTGAAATGTCTTGGAGCAGACCTATCCAAAGGTAGCATGGTAGTGATGTGTTACAGGTCTAAGAAGAAGCATAATATTTTTTTTTCATTAACCGGAGGGAAGGGAAGAATCTTTTGGGATCATTTAGCTGGGAATACACAGCCAGCGAGCAATACATTTCTCAGCCCAGTCATGACCTAGAGTCCTTTATGAATGCCAAGGTAGATGGTATATTGGCAAGTTATACATGACATAGTAATAGCATGACAGATTTCCATGGAATGAAACAAAGTCATTATTGATGTTTGCATTGTACAGGGCAGTGTTTTAGCTAAACAAAGCTAAAAAATAATGGTATGTGTTAAGCTAGAGGAGTATTTGTCAAACAACTTGCAAACTTGTCTGAGAAAAGTGAAGGCTTGTATTTTATCTTTCAAACCTGTCTGTCAACTGGCAAGTATCTCAGGATTCTGGGAGGCACCCACTATGAGCCACACTTCAAGCCTCATAATTAAGAAACGCAAAGGTAGAAAGTACTGGGGGCACAGAATAATTGATTTACTGTAATGTCATGGGAGCATTTCATGTGAAGCAACTATTAACTTCCAATTGATGGATCGTGCATCCTTCAGGATGGACATGGGCCTTGGAAGTGTTTCACATATACTTTAACTTCTGGATCTTTGAAAGCATCAGCTGCTTACCTTATCAGGTGCTCATTTCATAGCCAAGTGAGCAAACCAATGGGGAAGTCCCAACAGATGAACCAAAACCAGAGCACATAGATGCTACTCCAGTTTATCAACCTAGAGCATTATTTTGTCTGAAAAATGTGGGGTTTATATATATATTCTTTACAAGTAACATCTCTGTGTGGGTTGTGTGCTACTATGGTGGTTAAGGAGCACTATACTGTGCATACTCAGTTCTTACTTCTTCCTTGTACTTTCAGCTTCAGGAATGCAACCTATCCTGGCTGTGCCTAATTTTTAAGCTGGATAAATATCTGCAAGGAATAAATCAGGTATGGATGATTTTAACTTGAGGAGAGGAATGGATTAGATTACTTCTTCAACCTTGCTTTAGCCTCATTTTCTAAATCTTATTGTGTACTAAAAGGTGTACTTAAAAACTACAAAATACTCTAAAACATAAAGACTACAGCTTCAGATGGCGTAAGTCAGTTCTCCAAAATTCAAATAAAAAAGTTGAAGACGATCTTATTAAGGTAATAAACAGTTACAATGACATGGTAAGATTTTGAGAAATTAGAGAAAATCTAGTATTAAAATAATATTTAAAATGTTGTAAGGTAAATCAGGTAGCTGTACTTTTAATTCTGAGAACTGAATTCCACATCTTTTTACTGAAAGAAAATTGTTTCTGGAAAGACATGTTATCTAATATACATTTGTACCATGTCTAACAGTATAAGCCTTGCTTCTTGGCCAAGGTCAGCAGACAGGCCCCTGAGAGAAATACTACATAGATGGGGAGAAAGCACAGAAAATGTTTCATACCCTTACACTACATGGCCTTGAACCATTGGTTTTACTGCAAACCTGATAGATGATAACGGCAGTGTTACACCTATATTGGCAGGAAGGAAGTTAAATACAGTTTCAGTCTTAGAGAGTAAATTTTAACAACGTTATAAATAAAAGAAAACTTAACTAATACATAATTATGCAAGAGGAGATGCTACATAAATGACAAGGTGCAATACTGTTCACATTATAAACTTTTCAGCATATACTGTTGCTGTAAATACCAATTTGGTGAGGATTTAAAATAAAGTATGACTTAACAAAATATTTTCATGTCAAATAAGCCAAATTAATCTCCTGAAAGTTCACCAGTAATCACTATTCAGAATACATCTAGGAAAGCAAATCTATACTTCGTTTCCATTCCAAACAACACACTGAATATCTGCATATCAAATTTCTGCCTGAGGATGACAGGAGATAGATATGAGAATTTGTGATGAAAAAGATTTCTGTTATATGACATGGCAAGAAAATTTTCAAAGTGATGTTTGAAATCTTGTCGCATCTGCCACTGCAGTGACTCATTTATTATGTCTAAGATGACCCTTCTTTATAGAGTCTTCTTTTCCATCTTCATTCCTCAAGGGGGTCAGGTTACCTACTCAATGGATGCTGTGTCCCCCTTTAAAACCCTATAGTAAACCTATGGGGCCAGAAGACACACTGAGATGACAGATTCCCTACATTTCCATCTTCAGCCACCTTGGAATATACAGTTTTCTTAGGGTTATTCGATCATCTCTATGGCTCTGTTCCTCTATCTCCCTCTGACTGGATTCTTCACATAGGATTTAGCCCCTTATTGGTCACAGAGAAGATCATAATTCATCTTGCAATTCAAAATCACAGCAAATTTGTGGGCCTACTCTGATCACTGAGAATATGTGGAAGTGAGGTTTGGAAATCTCAGTAATGTCCTCTCTACTCTACTATATTTTGCTTACTCTTAGAAAAGTGCAGGCAGATAAAGAATTCTCCCTGTTACATGACCCAGAAATTACATTATAGGTATAGGAAGACTTCCTGCTCCCTTTCCTTTTCTTTGGTAAGAAACTCAACCATTTTGGGATTCCCACTATGAGGAGGATGTAGATGAACTTGACTGTTTCTAGCAGAAAGTTACCAAAATGGTCAGAGGGTTGGAATGCATGACTCATGAGGAGAGGCTGAAGGAACTGGGCTTATTTAGTCCAAAGAGATTTAGGGGACCTAACAGCAGCCTTACAGTACTGACGAGTAGATTACTGATACCCAAGTGTATGGCAGAGGAATGAGAAACAATGCTAAGAAATTGGGATCAGGCAGGATCCAACAAGATATAAAAGAAAATTCCCCACTATGAGTGCAATGAAGAATTGGAACATGAGATTGTCTGGACAAGTTGAAGACTTTGCTATTGGAGATTTTCAAGACCTGGCTGGATGAAGCCCAGAGATACCTGGTCAGACAACAGCTTGACTCTGCTTTGAGAAGGAGAGTGGACATTCCTTGTGGTCTCTCTTAATTCTGATGTGATCCAAAATCAGTTGCAGTAGAAGCCAAGTCTTGGTACAGACAGATGCATCAAAATAGGAAGCCCCTAAATCCCACATCCCACAGTACAAGAGCAGCCAGACTCATCATCTGGTGCCTGTTATCACATGAACAGTGTCTAAGATAGGCTCGTTAGCTGATACAGCAAAACCAGCTCTATGTGAGTCAACATTCTTACTGCAGCGCACCTAAATTTCATTTTAATCTTGGTTACTAATTGACTGAGTTTATTTTACATATATTTGTTGTTTCTAATGATACATATCTACAACGTTCGTAGCTTTATTTGAGAAGAACTCTGTCTTCATCCAGTTGTTTGGGTAGAGCATCTACCAACACTCTGCCAGTGCAAGAGATAAAACACACTTGCCTGGCACCAGCTGGTGGCCTGACAGTGTACATTGCCAAACCAATACTGGATTAGGAGGTGCTGAGGTGTATCCAGACTGTTTGTGACTCGGTCAGAGAATTTTAGCAGGCATTTTAGCACTTTAATATTTAGCACTTTAATAAGTGTTTGCAGTATACTCTAAGTCACAAGACAGATTGATTAGATGCAAACAAGCACTCTCCACATATGCCAATCAGCCCTCAAACCTGTCTTACATGAAAATTTTCAGTCTTATTCCCTGAAGACAAAGAGAAGTGCCAGTTGTTGAAGGACAACACTTCACTTATAAGATGATTTTCATAGAATCATAGAATCTTTAAGGTTGGAAGGGACCTTAAAGATCATCTAGTTCCAACCCCTCTGCCATGAGCAGGGAACCTACCACTAGATCAGGTTGCACAAAACCCCATCCAACCTGGCCTTGAAAACCTCCAGGGATGGGGCATCAGCAACCTCCCCGGGCAACCCATCCCAGTTCCTCACCACCCTTACAGGGAAGAATTTATTCCTAATACTAACTAAATCTCCCCTCTCAGTTTAAAACCATTACCCCATGTCCTATCACTATCTTCTCTGATGAAAAGCCCCTCCTCAGCTTTCCTGTAGGCCCCTATTACTTCCAAATAATATTAGAAACCCTGCAATACATGTGGTTTTGGTGACAATTAAATAAAGTTGATGGGCAGGTAGTTCAATTATGTTCCACTTCAGGCTCTCTAAACCAATTTGCAAGCAATTACATTAAAAATACTGCTATGTGTATTGCTGCCCATGTATTATAGATGGAAGGAAATCTCAGGAAGTGTAAAAATGCCTACAGGTGTACAGGAAACCTTGATCTGACTAGAAGTTGCAACTAAATCCCCTGAGTGCTACTCCTCTCATTTCATGAAAAGATTACAAGTCTTTTAATGTCTCTGCATTTTACTTACAGATATTTTGTTTCTCTTGAGGTTTATATCTCTATACAGACATACTGTATTTCTCTCCCTTAAATTGTTTCTTAGGTGTGAATGCTATACAGTTGGTATAGAAAATAATGTATGCTACTTAATATGAAGTCTATGCCAGGTAAAATTAATTGCCAAATTAAGTTTGACTATGGCCATGAAGTGAGACAGATTCAGTAGTAAAAAATACAGGAAGTGTGAGATGGAGGATAGGTAGTGGTTTGTTTTGATACTGGTGTAGAGGATAACCAAAATATAATGATCATGTGTCCAGGTGAGTGAGTAGACCATGTGTGTCCTCTAGCCAATGTCCTTAGGACAAGACCTAGAAAGCAAAATGAAATTAATCACACAAAAACTCTGGCAGCTGGCTTTGGCAGTTACAACATATTCTTTAAATGAAATGTTTCCCAGATCCTAGAGACAAGCCCTAACTAGCCTGCAGAATTCAGATAATTAGACAACTGTGAATCACAACCAGACTTGTGGTTGCCCCAGCTTCCTAATGAGATGATTAAAAAATCCCAACTCTGATGCCCCAAATCTTGGGGAAGAAGGGGTTCACATCCAGATGCAGGCATGGCAATCCAAAGCCAATACCACTATACATCTGTAAGACATGTTTTGAACTAGTGTACCTTCATCAGTCTACCTTTTTAGAAAAAAAATCCCACTACCAGCCACTACTGTCTAAGCCCAAAGTTTATTCCTTTCACAAGCCATTAATGATATTCAGGAGAAAACTGAAAAAAAGAGGCTGAAGGTGACCTTTGTCTTGAGAGAGCCCCCTAATACCTGATAGCTGTGGGATTTCTGAGATGGAGGTTGCATTCCAGCAGCTGAAAAGATATCATCAGAGACAGAGTACAAGTTGTTTTTCTGGAACACATTGGTAGAAGTACTTGAAAAGTGTATTCAGATGCACCAACCCCTCCACCACCCTGGCTTATCCTTGGCAGTGTTTCATTTTGGTTTGGGTAAGAAAGTGAAGAGTTCTGAAATGAATAAATGTCTCACAACCGCCACCCTGACAATCTGGACCTTGTGCTTGGGTGGGGCCCTCATTTGAGAAGCCATCTGCACACTTTTCTTTCAAGGGGAGCCCCTCATTCAATAGCCACCCTGATAAGCAGGACACTGCCCTTATTTGATAAAGAACAAAGGCTAGCAAAAGGAGCCCTGTGGAGGCAGAGCACCTTCTTGCCAAAGCCCTGTGTGAGGCCACCAAACAGGGTGCATGCACAGAAATAAGGGTCATTGCTTGGTCAGTCTTGTTGGAGGGCTCTGAATGACCACGTGGACCCTCTCTCCCCACTGACTCATTTCCAGAACATTCTCCAACCCAACACCCAGTCTGCACAAAGTAGGCCGAGCCTCAGCCAAGGGAGGCAGGACAAGGTGGGATCAAAGAGAGAAATTTGGAACGCTTGGTGTGGGTACCCACCATCCCAGGACCACAGCATCATGCTGAGATCGTCACTGGATCCAAGGGTGGTGTGGTATCTTTTCAAGCCCCTTTTTCTTCATAGCCCTCTCTCTCTCTCTTTCTAACCTTATTCTCCTCACATAAAGGTGACAGTTTCTGATTTTGGTAAGTTTTTGAGAGCACAGTTTTGCTAGTTGCAACCCATTGCTTTGAAAGTAACATTTTTCTAAGTTCTACTAGTTGTAATCTGTTGCTTTGAGAGTATAGAATGGTGTGTGTTTTTGTTGTAGGTTGGTTTTTTGTTTTTGTTTTTGTTTTTACAAGCTTTAGAATCTTACTCAATTTTAAGTAAAGTTGTGCTTTGTTTGTACCTCCTGGATAATACTCATTACTCCTGAGTAATGCACAGAGAATTCTAGAGATTAATTTCACCGAGTTGTTAAAAGAGGTTAACTAAGAGAGGATTAATCCTGCCCCTGGGGCAGTTAGAAAAGGTAAACACTACTTGTACCCACCTGGTGAGACAGGCCAGTTGCAAACCTCCCTGGGAAGGACAGTTCTGAGAGGAGGATTGGATCCAGCCACACCTAGGCTCCTCTCTGAGGAGTTTAGAAAGCAAGGGGGTTCAGTCTGAATCTCCCTGGGCTTCCCACCTCATGGGACGTGACAAAAAGTGAAAATGTTCAGATTTGCTGTAGAAGAGATAGAACTCATTTGGAGTGAAACGTATGACTATCTCTGCATACAAATCAAAATGCAGCTCTCAGAGAAGCTCCATGGTCTGTGGTGTGAAAAGAGTGAGAAATGTGTCAGCATGAATGTGGGCTCAGCTCAGACTCTGCTCAAGGACGTAGGAGGAAACAGAAACTTAACTGACAATAAGACTTTCCAAAGGGCTAATTTTCCGAAAGCAAACCATTATGGTCATAAACAAGTCTCAGCCAGAGATGATGTGCTGAGCTGAGACAGTGAAAAATCTTCAGGGAGAGCTGGAGGCTCAGCTGGGCGATGGGCACAGCACCAGCAAGGAGCTGCACTGCCACCAGTTCAGCATGGAACTTTCTGGCAAGGGATTTCATTGTTACTCATGTCAATGTCCTCATCTATTTGATCAGGCTAGTATTCTCCCTTTTTAGTACAGCTGTGAAGAGTAAGTGCTGGTAGGATATTCTGCACTTTTCAGAAGAATGACTATTGTACTTCCTAACGTGTTTTTAAAAGGAAACAATTACTTCCATAAAGTAGATGATTGCCCTTAACACTATTTTTTCCTCCAGATTTATGACTATCTTTTCCTTAAAGCACATGCTTCTGCTTCTTTGGCTGGTAGAACATGAGACAAACTACTCTCTCCCAATGGAAAGTATTTTTCTAACTTCTCTTGAGCATCATATCTTCTGAACTAAAAGGTCCATTTTTTTTCTTCCACAAACAGTAGTCAAAACAATATACCTACATCTGCAGGAAGGTTTTGGCTTATGATTCTATGGCACTGTTTTAGAATTCTACACATAAGCAAAAGATCCATCTTCTTTCCTAACCCTACTTTACAATTTAAGATAGTTCATTGCTAAGTGCTTTAAATAGTGCAAGAATAGTCCCTTAAAAAGGTGAAAAGCACTGATACCTGAGGATCTGTTAGGATAGTAATGCTGACTGTTTTCAGTAGTGAAAGAAACACAGAATTATTTTTTGTTTTCCTGGTATGAAGAATGAAACACTTGGCCAGATCCTAGGGATTATGGGAGAAAGAATTGAACAGCATTTCAGAAGGAGACATTCCATGGATACCACTGAAATGTTTCAAACTGCAATTAACTATACCTGCTATTCCAAAATACAGATGCATGTGTATTTGGGAATGACATGACTATCAAATTGCAAATTGAGTCACTTGACAAGCTTGTTTTACCCTTCCAATTATGCAAGCAAGTTTGTGACTCAACACCTACATGTCTGTTCTCCACTGACAGGACAAATCAGTTCAGCAGCTGAGTCAGCCAGAACAGCCCTTTTTACAGTGATAAATCCAGCAGGCAGCCACACTATGGAAAAGATTGTGGAGCTTTTATTCTGTGTGCCTTTGTAAGATAGAGTAAATGCATTTTTAAAAAGATCTTCAGCTCATCTTCACACAAGAAACTAATTAAATGGGGGAGAGAAAAGCTGTCATGGGATTACACTGATTGGTGTTCATGGTCCTCTAACTAAAAGTGATTAGATTTTCCTTCCAATAGTGTTTTTTGTCACTACTATTTTTTGTCCATCCCTTGTTTATAAAACTCATCCAGCAACCTGCTGTAATTGCAATTGTAATTGAAAATTAATTTCTTTAATTGTCTTTTACTTTTCTTTCAAGGGTTGCAAATAATTCCCTACATTTTAGACTGTGACAAGGGTGGAGAAGCCATGCCAGCTACAGGCAGTCACAAATTCATGCACATATTGGTATGGGAATCTCTGTCACAGCCTGTTTCTGGAATGCTGACTTTTCTTTCTGGCACATCTGCAACATACAATAATCTTTCCTTACCCTTCAGGCTTGATCCTTTCAAGATGTCAAGTATGAATGACAGCTGCCAATGATTTTAGCACTTGAAATACCTGAGTCTAAACACCTAATGACAGCACCTCTAGGCTGCATTCAGAACTGACAATGAAGAACCTACTGGGTAGGTTGAACTTTCCTCTCTGCCTGTAAGAAAGCTATACCATTAGTTCTATTCAAAACTAGATTATCTTTACCTCCATGCCCAGAGGTGAATCTCACCAATAGCCTTTTTAGTTGGTGATCATCTCACTACGAGACCATGGAGAAGGACGCACTGGGTGAACTTCAGCACAAACACTGCAGGAGAACACCTTAGCCAAGAGAATCACGTTGTTAAGTTACAGGAGGCTAAAAAAGACTGGGGAAAAGGAACAAAGAGTTATGGTTTGCAAATGTTTTAATTTCATACTGGAGGCTTTTCCAAAACATCAACATTGGGTTTCAACACACAGCTGTATGTGAATACCGAATTGTCTGTCCTTCACCACAGCTATTCTGAGATGCATCAGATGTCTCCTACATGATCGATGCACATCCTGTTGGGGCTCCAGATCACAACCCCAGCACTGGCAGTTTTCACAATGAGTGATGCTTTCCTTAAAGCCTGCAACCATCTGAGCATGTGAACATTTCAGCTTTAATTTTCTAAAACAAAGTACTACCATTTTAAATGCTGTGGCATTCAGGATGTACAGTGCTTGTCTCGAACAATCCAAGAGATAAGTGATGGACTTTGGCACTCAGGATATCTGTTGTCTGTCTTGTGGCATCTGAGAGCTGAACAACATCTGCTGATGAACTAAAGAGATGCCTCAGCAACCCACCCAACCGTTTTGCTTCCCCTCCTGCAACAAGTACCTGAGAACTGGGGACTTTAGTGTGGGACATGCTGAAACCGGAGACAAAGGAGTTCTACAGCTGGCGCTGGGAGCAGAATATCCAGTGATAACCAGGCCTTGATATGAAAATCACCGACTTAGCAGGACAAGACAAGGAGTACCAGTCTCAAGCCACTTCCTAGGACCAAAACTCCACTGCAACAAACTAATCCTGTGGTGCCAGTTGACTCAACCTCCTCTTTTGTAATGGCTGATCTCATCAATTAGCCAAACAAAGACTACATAGCCCCTGGCATCATACCTGCTCCTGCTATCACAGAGAAGATCTGAAGATTTTCTCCCTTATGCAGGGAGAAAAGTAGGGGTGCAGTGGGCAAGAACTGTATAAAAATCTGGGACTCTATGGGTGCATTTCGAAGCACTTCCCCACCAGGAACTACTTCCCCACCGATGACATCGCTGGAGCGTGGGTGGTAACTTTGCTCTCGCTGGCTGTCCTCTCTCTGCTTTCTCCTCTCTTTTCTGTCTCTGTTTTCCTCCCTGTCCTATCCGCTCTAGGGACTTTTGTTGTGTTACTGCAATAAGAGTTCGTTGTGTGCATGACATCTGACCTTGTTTGTGTCTTAATTTCACCATTTGGGATCACCTTTATAAAAAATTGCCACGTATCCGAATACCGGATGGTGACAAATGCCTACTTAAAAACTTCCAGGTCCAGGTGATTTATGAGTGCCTGGGTTTGACAAGACTTTGTCCAATTTAGGGTTTCTCAGTCTGCACGGTGCTGGGGTGGTGGGAAGAAATGCTGCATTACAAACCAGATAACATTTCTGCTGTACTCCTTGCATATGTTTGCTTTCCAAAATCAACAATTCTCTTTCAAGCTCTCAAATCACATGCCAAAATGCATAGAGGGGGTGGCTATCACCATACATTACTAACATTGGCCAATCTTGACTATGAATACCTTGCTTCTGGTGGCTTATTCTGTGCCAAGTCTCAACACTCTGGATTTATTTTTTATTTTGAGGATCTGGTGAATTAAATGATTTTCAGCTTGTGACAAACAAGATATTTCCAAGAATGAAAAAGCAGCAAGCAAGAAGATCTTTATCTTGACTTATCAAGAGATGTGCTTTGAACATATAAATTTTTCCACGGTGCTTGGTGTTGTGAAAAACTGTGTTCTGTCTGCCATAAAGGTAATAAACAAGAATATTTTGATAAAGCTGCAAGTGAGACACATTGCATAGCCTTATTAGTGAAAGCCTTACTTTTACAGTAAATGCAAGAGGCTTATGTACATTTCTTATTTCAAATGAGGAAGTTACCAACCCAAGCTGAGAAACAAGTGGTTAACTGGCAGTTTGCCCTTTCCCAGAAATGCATAAAGAAACAGTTATATTCTTCCTTCTGTAATGCTGTTTTCCTAAATATCAATTGCTGCCCCTTCTCTTCCTTGCCTTCTCCCCTAAGAGCAATCCACAGCCTGAAATTTCATAGTATGAAATAGTAGAACACACACCAAATAGATGACTTGACGACTCCCTGATATCATTGGCTCCATACTTCTCCTGCTGCTATTTTTTACTTTTATGTGCATTGACAGATGAGTTTTGCCCTTCTGCAGAACACAGACATGAGATTTTTGTTGAGATAAGGATGACACCAGTGTCCGCTGTGCTTACTGCAGAGTGGGTCATGAAATGATGAACTCTTGTGCATGTGTGTGTAGGGGGGGAAGCTGGAAGGGGAACAGGCTGGTTACAGATAGGCTTCCTTGTACAGAAAAAAATTAAGTAATGCTCTGAAGAAATCATTGTTTTAAAAACATGGTACTTATGGGGCACATAAAAAAAAAGAAAGAGCTGTATAAAGCAGCTTCAAGAGTCAGACTTAAAAAAAGAAAAGTCACCTCCTCTGTCCTTCATCTTCCTTGAACATAGAAAGAAGACAGTGATAAGATATACAGAGCTCCTCGATGGTCAAATCAATTTCTTCTAATTTAAGCTTGACTATGCTTCTGATATCTTCTCTAGGGCCTATTTAAAGATTTATCTTTCATCACTGTTACGGTCATATACCTTACTGAACACAATTAATAGGTGCATGAGCCGTGACAGTTTATCTGGGGTGAATGAGGGGAGGACACCCAAAGAAAAGTGCAGGCAGAATACAGCTGCATCTTGGATAGTCCTGTGGTCTTCCCTAGTTTTGTTGTGTTCAACATTATTACTTCAATTTATTTCAAAATGCATGACAAGAACAAACCTTTCCCATTACAAAAGTGTATATGAACACGAGAAGTTTCAACTCACCTGGCAGACTATTATTAGCTCTGTTTTTAGCCTGAAGCAGTAACTAATCACATTAGTGGAGGGGCTTTTATTTTCAGAGTGATGACTTTGGAATAGAGAACTTCCATCTAAATAGCAAGTGAGAGCTGCTCTCCCAGACCTCCCCTGTGCTCTAGGTAGAGGTGCCCCCTTCTCTCTCCACACCATGTGTCAGATAGCACACCATTTCACAGTTCCACCTATAAGCGCTGTGCTAGTGACTGTGGCTCTACTTTTAGGGTGCTCCTACACCACGCTAAGAGATTCTCACTGGCATCTAAATGAAGCTAATTAATCTGTGTTGCACACCTAAGGCACGTAGCTGTCACTCAGATACAGAAGGAGTAGTGTGTCACAGTAATGCTCACAAACAAGTGATGGAGAGTGAAGCTACCAGACTGAGCCTTTGTGCTCCAGTAGCTGGTCCTGGGCAAGAGACCATTAGTGCAGGTCACAGATCTATGCAGTTTGATAGAGAAGGATCGAACACAGGGTCAATTGACCTGATCAGGACCTTTACATTTTCACTGTGCCCTCATGCAACAATAATGTACTACAGAATACATTATTTTAGAAACGTTTCAGGGAGTTTTAGAGCTTAGTGCATATGTCTGGCAGCATATGATGCAACAAAACAAAAATAAAATTAGCCTAAAAATGTTGAAATTGACTTTAAAAAGCTGATTTTCAATTCCAACATTTTATTTCCTGCAAGCTCCAAATCACCCAGTACAACAGCCTCCTTTCCCAAGTTTCAATACACCATAACATATCAAAGCCCAAGAGTGGCACTCCCCAATATTAAATTATGCCTGTCAGGAACCTCAAGCTAAGATAATTTTTCAGCAATGAATTTCTACATTTGTAGTCTGATTTAAAACAATATGATTCCCTTTTCCACTGACACACAGCAGATGAAGAGCATGTTTTCAATGGTGGGATCCACTACATTGTTTCTTTTCCTATTTTTCATTCCACGTTCCTCTTATCTGACAGCTTTGGCAAATAATCAGCTCCACAACACTACAAGGAGCTTTCAGTTGTTTCAGTTACCCACTGTAAAATCAAACCAATAGCAAAACATGGTTTCTAGTGGTAGAACAAAGTTTAAAACTTACCCATCCTTGCAGAGACTATTTCCTCCAAATACTGTGAGCACTTGCATTATCAAGGCATATTCTTACTCTGAAGCAGCCTCAAAATTCAGACTTCAAGGAAAAGAAATTAGAGAAATTGCTGATGCAAAACAAGGTGGAGAAAGATACTTTGCTTATGAATAAAATTTTTCACAGGACCTCTGAGAAAAGCAGTAAAAAGATCTTCCACCTGTTATGGGACCAAAATAAGTCCTTCCTGAGGCTGTTACTCTTGGAAGCCTAAACCAGCATTTGCTAAACTGCATATATTACAAAAAAGCTTTTGCAGTGTATGCGAGGACACAGGAAATTTGAGAAAACAAAGATCATGCAACTAAAGAAAAGTAATTTTTGCAGCCTACTAAAAATTCCAAGTGGCAACGTGACCTCTGCAAATAATGATTTAAGAACTCTGTTACAGCAGAAGCAAGGTATTTCTAAAGAAAACACATACTTTTAACAAAAATGGTCATTTCCCACATAAAGACATTAACTTCTTACAAATTTTTAATTTCCAAAGCCTTTCCTTGCAGGCTAATGCATTATCTTTTTAATATTTATTTATTTATTTGCCTTTGAAATGGAATTTGTAGGATAATTCATCAATACCCTTTCCCTTCATTTTGGAGGAGCAACCAACTCGCGTTTCCTGGAAGAAGAGTTTGTGCAAGTCCAAACCTGACATCCAGTGGCCACTGAGATTCACGGCACCCTCTTGGCATCTCGACCGTTTGAAGCTTGAAGTGCAAGGGCTTTACTCTTGAAATAAATTATTTCAGCGCTTGAATCAATATTTTACGTGATTTCCATCAGTTGCTTCAGACAGTAATTATTGTTCAACACGATTTCGATAACTAAGCCAAACAGAAAATATTCCGATCTTGTATTTAATGTTACTCAGTACAAAAACCTGGAAATATCCTAAATTGCTGTGTTTTTTTTTTTCCAGAAATCCTAATTGCACAACCCTATTATCACTGAGTGTTACTTCTCTTTATATAAATCTGCATTTGGGCATGCATGCATACTTACATGCACCCTCTCCCCAGTCACTTAGTATTCCTAACCTTGAAATGAAAGTCTCCAAAAAAACCAAGGTCCAACAACAGACTTTATTTTTGGGTGGAAGAAGAAATTAAGATAAGGCGAGTAGAATTGAATATTATTATTTAAAACTAGCAGATAAGACTTTGTATTTTTCATGTTAAACTTGAAGCCAGGTAATCACTTGTAAATATTTGTTATTGGCCTATTGGTTGATAATTTTACTACCTATTTTTTCACAGTTTTGGTAAGCTTGTCTGGTACTCTCTGAAGAATTTTTGATCAAAGCAAATATTGAGTGAAGTTTTGGTACATGTTTTCCCAGAGCTCTGGATGACTGAATGCAGTGTTTTAATCTGGTCCACTATTAAGCTTGCTGAAAATTTCAGGTTTACACTTCCCTTTCAGAGGGGTGTTTTTGATCTAGAATTCTTAATACCTGTTTAGTATAATGCAGCTATTATGCCTAGAAATTCCTGCAATAGCTGCAAGAGATGGGTTAGTTTCTAACAATCTTTTCTATTCTGAAGACTGATTATTTAAAAAAATACATCCCCTGGTTTAGAGTTTCCAAGACGATAATTTGAAAACAGCTCTGAGATCAGCCCTGTGTGTCACTGTATTGGCACTGAACATCTCTCAAAAGTTAGTGCCCTTCATACCATCCTGCTCTTTATAGTTACAATTTCAAAAAGCAATTCCAGCTTTCCCATGCTTGGAGTAGGTCTCTCTTTGCCTTTCTATATACCAGCACATATTATAAACTCCTGAGGAATCGTGGTTTTTTTGTTTGTTCTCTCTGGAGGCAACCACAGATTGCAATTGCTGTATCCAGCTGGGTAAAACTGCTTCCTGCTAAGTAAGCCTTAACAGCAATGGCTCAACAGATCCTCATAAAAATAGCAATAAAAAATTATAGTCCTCATTTAGTTCTTTGAACTAAGGGGTTAGGGCACTTCAGGACACTGTTTTGATGTTGCTTTCTATGGCTCTGGTATTGTAAGATGCTTGCTTTTAAACGAGGGGCTTAGCATCATCCAGGTTTTCGCAGAACATGTCTATCCTTTTCTTTTAAATACATGGGGTTTACAGAAACAGAAAGAAACAGCACCGTGTCCTAGTGGAAATTTTCTGGCAAAGTGTCTTTTGTATTAAAAAAAAAAAAAAAGGTAATTGAAAACACTACTATCCTATGAAACCATGAATTATTTAATGCATTTTATATTTATATATGTAAGCCCTTAAAGAGAGCTGCAGAAGAAAGACTACTGAATAGGTGGATGATAAAACCCGTTTCAAGTTCTGATTTGACCAGAGAAGACAGGCAATGTCATTTATAGGTTGGATCTGCTTGTGAGTCTAGAGTTAATTTAAAATACTACCTGGGCTGTCAAAGAATATTTTTCAACAGGACACCTAATTTGGCCTAAACCCCCTGACTCTGCGCAGCCGCAGCTGCCCGGGACAAAGCAGCAAGAGCCCTGCGCCCGCGGGAGGAGCGGGACGGGACCTGCAGCGCCGCACGGGACAGACCCGACCTCCCCAGATGGGCGGTTCTGGGAGGGCCCGCAGGGCCCGCGCACTTCTCCAGCCCTTCCCTCTCCGGCCTGGCACAGGCGCTGCCACGGGAAGGGCCGCGCTGCCCAGCCAACCCGAGGGCAAGGAGCGCTCCGGGCTGCTCTGCGCACCTCTGGCAGCCTTGTCTTTCTTCAGAACCAGGCTCCTCACGTCACGCGTGCAGGAAGCAAACACTGGGTGCAGTTTCCGGAGGGAGCAGCGGCTTCCCCTCCAGGGCCC
>NW_009953649.1:4477908-4489063 GCF_000747805.2 Chaetura pelagica
GCACCTCCTGCCGGGCCCTGCTGCGGCAGCCGAGACTGAGCCCGTCACCGCTGCGCTGCCCGAGCTCCCGGGGAGCTCCGAGGAAATGCCGCTGTGAGCGCGGGGAGCGTTGGCGACCGCGGCCGCCGTCCTTGTGTCCCTCCTCGTTCTCGTGCGTTGTTCCCTCGAAGGGCTCTGGCGGGGAAAAGCCTTGTAAAATGCCTGCTTTTGGACAACTTCCACTCTTACAAATGTACAACTGTTCCTTTTGTGGTTTTGTTGTTTGTTTTTTTTTTAATGGAAAATAATAAAACTGATTGGGCATTTCTAATGTGTTGTTTGGCAATCTGCAGTAAGAGCTTTTTGGGTTTTGATACAACTATTCTAGGTGCAAATCTCGGATGCGTTACAGATAGCATTTTCCCAGCCGGGCTGATTGTCCTGATCTAGCAAAACTGTTTTGAGGAGAGGGGAAGCTCAAAGGGTTTGAGTTGTTGCCATTGACTTTGTGGGGTGATTTGTGGTACAGAAAAAGTCAATTGTTCTAGTGCTTTAAAACTTTTCAAATGGGTTTTCTTTAAATACTGTTACTTTGTCTCATCATCCTCTCCCCTGCACTTTGAATTTTCCAAACCTTGATTCTCTGATACAACTTAGCTATATTTTTTTAATGGTTTCTTGTCGTCTAGTGATTAAATATTTTTTCTACATGACAGTAAAATGTATTACTGTGGGGTTAGACACATGATATGGAGTAGATAGTGGAAATGTTTGGGAAAAGCTAAACTATTTTGCCAGATGACTCTTCCAAATTTCTCTTTCCCAAGAGGAACGTAAGGGTGGTTCATAACTGCTTTGAAGTAAAATGCTTTGAACTAACACGTACTTGCATAGGGTTACAAGCTGAACTGGTGTTCGTTTTTGATTTGTCACTTAAAATAGGCTTTCCATTCAGTTGTCAGAGTGAAAATAAATTTTGAGTTCTAATGATTGGGAAGACCTCTGACTAAAATTTGCTTGGAGGTATTAAGTGCTCTCATTTCTGACATGGGACTGTGAGTGGGGTTTTTTTTGCGTTTTTTTTTTTTTTTTCTTTTTACATTGGAGAAGAAAATTCAGCATTCTCTGATTCTGTTAAGATTGTATACAAGCTTACCGAAGAGTTTGTTCCTTAAATCTGTCATCTCAACACTTTTGAGTGACAAACATCTCACACTCTTCATTAGCTTTTTATAGGACTCATTCATAATGCTGCAATAAGGTAGGAAAAAGTGTGCAAGCTCCTGAGGCTAAGTCAGTATATCTGTTTTCTGAAAAATTTGAAGACAGCATTTTTCCAGTTCTGTTGCAGGTACTGTGCTGACGGCAAGGGCGGAATGGTCTTAAATACATTTTACTTGCGAGTTTTGTGGGCATCTGCTGCAATTTCCAATAAATGAGGGAGATGTGTAGAAAACTGGTTTGCACTTCTTACACAAGCTGTCCCAGGTAATTTGAGAGATACTGTTCCTCATACTAAAGAGTGTGGCTGAAAGATTTTCCTTAAGTGCATTTATTGGTAGGCATGCAATGCAGTCATGCAAAATCTGTAGCTAAATCAGGGTTACTGTTACTCTTGGTGACTTGCCTTTCCCCTCTACCAACAGGCAACATACTTGATGGAAAAGGATGACATGGGAGAGTCCCACGGGGAACGGTGCTCCTGTTCCTGTTTCTCGTGCCTTACATAAGCTATAGCTACTCTGTCCTGGGAGAAAATGGAACAGAGCATCAGTTGCTGTATTGAAGTTCCATGGGGTGTCTCTACTGCTGACAGCCAGCAGGCAGTTGATATGTGCAACAGGCAGCAATGCCATGGGGGAGTCACTGATGGGGAAGGACCTTGAGCCTCAGTGCTGGGACTCAGGAACAGGAAGAGATGGAGAGAGGATACAGATGCTTTTCTAATGGGTTAGAAACTGAGCTTAAAATGTTTTGTGAAGACAAGTCTTTAATCTCTTGCATGGAAGGAAAAACAGAAACTATGCAACTTAAGCCACTCATGCATAAATTAGAGCTTAAACATTTCCAGGAAGAGTCTGAGTATATGCTGCTACCACTTAGCTCTATACATGGGTTTGTCAATACCCAGTACATTTTGAAAGGCAAGCAATAAATACTTGACACACAAGGAAAAGATGAATGCTTGGTGGAGGCCAGCTCTTCATTATAAGGGCCAAGAACCCTTCAGGGACAAGTCAGAATTAGGTGGTAAGTGAACATGCTGGTGCATCTCCTGGGTGTACCCACTCAGATCCCAGTTAAGCACATGTCTCTGCTTTAGTGTGGTTGGAAGAGGTTTTTAGACTGTCTGTACAATGGAATGGTTCTGTAACATTACAAACACCTTCTTAAGGAAAAGCGAAAACCAAATGGAAATTAAAATTCCTAAGAATTTGAGATGAAGAGACTTGGGAGACGGCGAAGAATGTGTTTCTGGACTGGCATTTTTGCAAAATTCCAAAGCATTTTTTAAATCAATGCAGACAGTCAGCTTTTTTCCATTTTAGTATTGGAAAGGGTTAAGCATCCTAAGAATAGTGTTAGTTACCTGTCCTAGTGGGATGCTTCTGTTTTTTTCTGCTATCCTGACCGAAAGGTGAAGGGTACTGTTTGTTTATAAATTGCCTTGATATTTGCATTGTGTTCTTTTTACATCCAAGCGGTATGGCTTTAACTGGGCTTCCCACTGTCCTGGTTTGAGCCAGGATTAAGCCAATTTTCTTTTCACCAATTTTTTTAAATCTTTAGTGAACTCTTATTTTCAGCAGCACACTTGCTGAAACTACCAGCAGGTTTTCCAGCTGGTGGACTGATAATGCCCGAATGTTTATAGTTACTGCTGTGAGACCAAGGACACTTTGCTTGTTGTAGCTGTGGCTTCGGACACTGAAGGAGCGGAAGAGTTTTATCTACAACCCTCCGGTAGGGAGGAGCAGACTAGACAGATGGGAAGCTTGGCCAGAGTATTCCATCCCATGTACGCATAATTCTCAGTATAAATTCAGTGATCACAGAAGTCAAGCTTTTCTTCCTTCTCTTCCATCCATGGCCAGTGTCCAGGGAGGACTTTGTCTATCCATCTGGTTTGATCCCCTCGCCTGTGTGTTCCTGACCCCAGCATCCCCATCTTCAGCTCTGTCTGCTCTGCTGCTCTCTCCAGCTGTGCTCCAGGACTTTTCAGAACTGCTCACAGTTCAGGAGATGCCGTGGGAGGTGCTGGGGGTGGGGGAGGTGATAGGGGTTTTGCACATTTCCTGCACATATCCGTATATATTTGTACATAATTTATCAACTAGGATTCCACTGAAGCTGTCTAGTTTTCAATCTGGAAGCCTCTCTCCTTACTCTTTCTCCTTTTGCTGTCTGTGTGGGGAGGGGTAGAGAGCATTGTTGTCATTAATTTAATTGAGTTAAACCAGGATCTGTTATCTCTGGCTCATTTTCCTGAGTTTCTGTAGCTTAATTTCACATAGTGTGAAATGTGAGAAGTACAAACTTTCCAACATACGTGCATTGTATTTGTTAAGAAGGAATTGAACCTGCTTTTGTTTCGCTAGTTAACATACCTTTGTAAAGTCTCTGTAGAGTAGAACACATAGGCACTTTTAATTAAATAAAAATTGTATAAATAGTATTTAATGATTGTTTAGCTAAAAATTGAATATTGAAATGATGTTAGATATCTGAGATTGTGAATACAGTGAGAAGGATGAGGATGGCAGGTGAAAGGAGAAAGATTTGATTCCTGTGCCTTAATTATAAATTATTCAAAAGAAGAAGAGCCAAGCTTGAATCTTACAGAAAAAAATGCAAAGCTTCAGGCTAAAATGGTTTATTTTACTTGTAAGTGGGTTATACTCAGTCCAGAAAATACTAATGTAGAAATACGCTCCCACTTTCATTTTTAATTAGGTTTGTTACCATTCTCTTGGTAATGTGGCTGTCTTTTACACCAAGTAGCATAAGTGTGAGATATACTAATTATTTTAGAAATAAAGAAATCTTGGCAGCTTACTCAATTTCTATATTCCAGTTTATTTTAATTATGCCATTTATTTATTTATTTATTTTTCTACACCAGAGGGCAGCAAGTGATGCTGCTATTCAGCTGAAGGCACAGATAACTAATCAAATGGCATGCTATGTTGTAAAGTTCCTTCGAAAAAATAGGTGAAGACTTAAAAAAAAATTGCTAAAATTTTCCAGTAGGCAGGAATACTTAGCTTTTTCCCATGGGTTAGTCCTGAGGTTCAAAACATACACTTTTTATTCACCATGGGTCACTAGAGCAGTATGGGAGCCCTGCCATAATACCATTGCTCCATAGTTCTGAAAACCTTCATTTTTTAATGTTCTAATTTATCAGAGTGCTAGCAATATGTTAGTTAATATTTGCACAGTGAAACAATTGCACTAATGAGTTATTTTCTGCAAACTGTAAAACTTGGGCTGCTTCTTTCACTTTAGTTATATTCAACATAAACCTCAGTTGTTCTTTAGGTTCATTTGCATATATATGACATTTGTGAATGATAACATTTATAGTCTTGTTTCAGCATCAGGATTTTACTTCAGCACATCAGATCATTCCTTTTTAAAGCTGAACTGTTTTCAGCATCGCTGGTTTCCAAATCCTCATCAGAGCTCTGTTGGTTCTGTGCTGTTGCACCACTGATTGCATAGATTTTCTAAAACAACGAGAACAAAGCTAAAATATCTGTTTGGTTTCATTTTACAACTTTTTTAGTTGTTTCTTGGTCATTAAAATTTAACCAAGCAATCTTTTTAGTACTGTTACTATAATAGTGATATGGGAAAGCGACTTGCGCCTGCACCAGAGCTTTGGGACTTTCCTGAGGAGCTGCAACAGGCCTTCACACAGGTCTTGTTTGAAGAGCTACACAGTGCTTTTCCTTGCTTGTCAAAATGTGTTCCTTCGAAGACATGGGTTCTGAAGCAGCTGTTTGCAGACAAATCTGTGAGCAATTTAATTGTTGCACTGCAGAGCTTACTGCAGCTGTCCTGGGATGACCCTGGGAAGCTGGAGCGAGCGAGCGCCTTGGCAGACAGCTCCTCCAACTTTGTGATTTTATTCCCAGCATTTTCACTGCTTGTTTATGATGAGGCTTTAAGTCAAAAGAGGTGATCCATATACGCATCTCTTGCTTCCTCTGTGGCCAGAGGAAGAGGAAGCCGGGGATCCCTGGCTGCAGGATGGGTGTAGGCTGGTCTGGGTGCTCACAGCAGCCTGGGCTGGGCCAGCTGGCAGGAGGAGGTGTCGGGGGAATCGCAAGGGAGGAGAGGTGCAGGGTGATGGTCCAGGTCAAGATTTTCAGCTGCCTGTTTGAGCACTTCATCCTGCTGCCCATATCTCTGTGCCATCCCTACCTGGTGTTCAGGTTTGGCCTTCATACTTCAATTATCTACATATTTGCTGAACAGCATCTAAGGGAGGAAGCCAGTGATGCAGACTTTGTCAACGAGCCAGGGACCCCCACCTCAACAATATCTGCTGGTCTCTGCACCTGGACCAGTGTGTGGAAAGGAGAAGTCGTCATTGGTCATGAGCAACACAAAACTTCAAGGCTCTGGGGTGTTGCTGGGGGAACATCTACCATTCTCAGAGAGACTTAACATTTTAACAAGTATTTTTGTTCACTTCAACAACATGAAAAAAACAAAATACTGAAAGGTTTTGTGCATCAAGCTATTTCAAACTGTTTTGTTTAGGGATAGTTGAAACATAAAGTTTATTTTATAGCATGACAGTTTACACCAAGTGAAGAAAATGGAATCCAACATAACAAAATCACTTGAAATAAAACACTGCAATGCCTTTTAAAACTATTTTGTTGACACTTTGATGAAGATCAGTGCATTCTCCTGAAGTATTTCAGGTGTAGTTAAGGCGCTTTCTACTTTAATAGTATTGTCTTGAAAACTTTTTGCCGTTTTGGTTTGATTTAAAACGTTGTCTCTTCCTGCAGCTTAGCCACTCACCAGAAGGTGGAGCTTAATGTCTTGTAAGTGAACTGGAATTGGAAAAATTGAATTTTTGAGAAGTCCTTTGAATTCGAAGGCTTGAAACAAGTCTTTGCTCGTCACTGTTCCTCTTTATGGACCAGCATGACAGCATCCCAGGCCATAAAACCTCAGACTAGGGAGTCTTAATGGTACCAGTCTGCCTGGTCCTAGAACAATCTAATTAATCCAAAATATCATCACCTAAAACACACATGGAAGTCCAGAATCCTTGTACCAAGGATGAGAAACATTGTGTCCTGGGAGATTCTGCTTTCTTCAGGATTACGAGGAAACTAATGAATGGGAGAGAGGGAGGTGCTGACCTCATGTTTCTGGCCCGGTCCCAGCAGGTTCCAAGCGCAGTCCCTGCCTTACCTGCAAGTCAGAAGACATTCAACTTGATTCCTGCGTGGTGGGTCACAGTGCTGTGCTCCGTGTGCCTCTTGGCACTTGAGCTCTCGAGAAGGCTCTTTCTGGCACCCAAACCACTGCTGGCTTGTAGTGGAGAGTGCTCCTGTGCTGAAATGTCAACTTGTCAATGGAATCATTACAGTGCAGTAGCAGGAAGCCTTTTGGATAGCATGGACCCAAAGCCCACAGTGCCTGAGGGACAAGTGTGTCAGATATTGAACCTGAATCTCTTCTCTGTGAGGTCATGCCAGAGCAACAGGAGTAGATGCTGGTACTTGCAGTGACCCATGTTGCTAGGATGCTGCACAGAAATGGGCTGCATGAAAAGGAGCTTTCTCATGGTTTTCTGCTTAGATGTACAATGTTGCTTACATTTACTCTGGGTCATGCTGGGTTATGTTTAGGTAGGTAACTGGAAGCTGCCTAGATTTGGCTAGCTGTGTTATGGATGTGCTCAGGGCTAAGACTTCATACAGTACTTGACTAAAACACAGCATCCCTCCCAGCTTTCCTCAGCTATAGTTTGGGAGAAAGGATATCTACCTTCTCTGCAGGTAGTGTTTGACTCAGAATAGCCCTTGTTTGTGGTCCCCTTTTAGAGGTCAAAAAGATGCAGTTTGGCTTCAGATATCTCTAGTGCAAGTTAATTTTGATCCTTTTGCTAGAGGATGAGGTGATGACCCCTTCCCCACGTGTGAACTTTCTACTGAAATGAGGTGACCAGAGCAGCTGCTCTCAGTAGTGGCAACTCAAATCACAAGCACAGAAATGTTGGGTTTGTGTCCCCCCAAAGTTTCACCTAGATTAGTGTCATCTCTTTGGCAATGGTTAAAGGCTGACACCTGGGGAAGAGGATAAGAATAGAGCACATGCATAGTGATTGTTTCCTACAGTACTCCTCTGACCAGCAGTGATTTCCAGCTAAGAGATTCATTGAGCTAGAGATGCCTCATGCTGCCTTTATGCTTGATTTCCCTCTTAGAGACTTTGATCAGTTCTAGTGGGCAGGTTTCTTAGCCCCTGCTTTTCCTAAGGCTAAATTCCCAGAACCTCAATTTAGAAATTGGAAAAATGTTTAGCTATAATGGACCCACTGGAAATTGCTTCAGTATCACATGCAACAGATTTCTTTGGTTAGTCATCTAAATGCTGGCAACATTGATTAGTGAAGATCCACTTCTTTCAGTTTTACACCATTCTGATGAATGGTACAAAATCATTTGCTCAACATAGGAAAACTCAAGAAGGGTGGCTAAAAATTTGACCTATTGAATTTGAATGTGTGGTTCAGTGTTCTCTCATGAACAACAAAGAAAAGACAAACAATTTTCTGTATGTTTTATTTTAAAACAGCAGTCTTATCTCTACTTTAATTAATATGTAATTTATTAACAGTGAAGATAGGTTCTACTGAGTATTCAAAATGTTCCTCTCTTTTGCATCCTGAAAAGCAATCAATAGACTCACAGCAATATTGGCACTTGGCAGAAGTTAACCACAACTAAGAGTGAGGTTAACACAGCAAACCCACTTGCTCAGGAAGTTCTTGAGACAAATCTGAAACACAGTGTTCCTGTCTGGCTGCAGAAAACAAATTAGGCATTTTTCTTAGCTCTTAAAATGTATTTAAATGCCAGCATTCTCATGGGGAAAATTGGTTTCTAAAAAGAATTTGCATCAAAATTATCTTTGTACCCACTTCCCTAGAAAAGAGTTGATTGTCCTTTATTTTCATAACCCCTGTGCCAAGTATCCCAAGTATGAGGAAATACTGAATTCTGCATCCCACTTGCAGCAGCAGTTTCCCTCCAGGCAGCCTGTTCTTCTGCCAGAAAGTTGATAACCAGTTCCCTTGTGCTACGGTTTAGATGGGGCACTGCCACCCAGGGCAGCTCCAGCTCCGAGGCAAAGCAGCTACAGACCTTGTTAATTCTGCTGCTGCCAGAGTCCAACAGATGTTGAGGTCTCATTCTTCTGGGTGTCAGGCAGCAGGAGAAAAGAGAAGAATCCTGCCAAGAAGTGCCTACAGGCAGAAAAAGGAAAGACATACAACAGCCAGGCACTGGAGGCTACTGAGAAATGACCACAATGAGTTCAGGGTTTTTCAAAGGTGGGCATCTGCAGAGATAGTCTAGATTACCCAGAAGTATAAATGTGAAGGGGATTAGTTAAATCTCATCTCTGTCTGTCTGCATAGGTGTTCTCATTCAAAGTGAAGAGGACATGGTTTATGTTATTAAACCAGTTTCACTTCACAATTTTCACAAATTCCAGTGAATTTTTCTGAGTCTCCCAATGTAGACAGGCCGTGGTACAGCTCCTTTTTCCAAGCTGTGGCTGGAGGAAGGAAAGGCAGAGGGATGAGTAGTCATTCTGCTTCGACAGGATCAGATATGAGAGAGCTGAGTGCCTTGTTAAAGGGATGAGGCTTGAGCAGAGACCAGCCCTTCAGAGCAATTTGTCACATGCAGAAAGTCCGTATGGGAGAAAGCAAGGCAATGTCAAAGGCTGAGGATGACAGAGGCTGAGATGGTCTCCTAGGGAAGGTCTGAAAGGTGAAAAGGGAAGCCTTTGATGAGATGGAGCCAGTGGGTGCTGGGAAGCAAGAGGGCAAAAACAGAGAGTTAAGAAAACAATTTAGAGTAATGCTCTGAAGGGTTTAGGTGGGTGCAAGAGCAGACAGATCTGGAAAGGTGGAGCTTGGTGAAATGCTGCAAGAAGAAATGACAGATTTTAGAGAGGCTATGGAAGATGAAGAAAACTGAGACACAGAAACAGTCATATTCAGAGGAGGGAGCAAGTGAAAGATGATATCCAGGCAAAGGACTGAGGGGACTTAGAGGAAGCTGGTATTGGCCTGCCAGACACAGAGAGCAGTGCTGAAGCAGATACCAACATGGCAGTCAAACAGGCCAACAAGGGATCAGTCCATGGCAAATGTGAAATCCATTTCAGTGAGTATGGAACATAAACCTCAGCTGCAGGGAAAATCAAGGGAATAGAGGAAAGACGCCAGGTCATCAAATGGGTGCCAGTGTGAATGTGAGAGTTGGTGAGAGAACAGTTGGGAGGTAATGATATAAAGGGAAGTTACAGTCTGAGGGAGGTCATTAAAGAGTTATCATGGGACAACTATGTCAGGATGGAACAGGAAGAAGAGTTTGTTGAAGTGGTGATGGTGGGGAAGAGGGTGAATAAGAGCAAGGAGGTGCTGGAGCTAGTAATAATGAGAAGAAAAGCCCAGCAGCTTCCCTCTGCTTCCTCTCTCTGGAATCAAGGACTGAACCTAGTTGCTGAGAAATGTGTGGGAGAAAAAAGGAAGGAGTAAGAGGATCATAAGGATGAAGAAACTGTGAGATGCTATCTGAGGATGAGGAATGGAAGGTATAAAGGAAGGAAATATGACTAGGCAAAGGAAAACTGAGGGAAGAGAAAGCAAGAGAGGACAGGGAGGTGGTTGCAGTTGGAGAAGACCTTTTGAAAATGTTGCTTGCAAATCCTAACAGAAAGGAAGGTAAGTGCAGGTCCCTGAGACCAAGAGGTGCTTCCTGCAGCTGCAGCGTGCTCAAACCATCACTAGCTCTTCCTCTGACAGGCAGAGTTCCATCTCCCTTTGTGGCACCTGGATCCCAACAGTCCATAATCCACAGTCTCAGGCCAAGTGTCTCAAATAAAAGTACCTTGTCAATAAAGCAGAGAAAGAACTTCATCAGTGCAATGCTGAGGGATAAAAGACCCTGAACGATAGAAGTACCACCGAAGAGCTTTGCCAGGGTGGCCCTATGCTGTGTTTCCAAACTGGTGCTGCAAGTATGCAGAGCCATCATGCGCTGGAAAAATTCTCCTGAGGCAGCAGCAGCAGAGCTGTGCCCCTCACAGTGCGTTGCTCTTATGTTCAGTGGAGCATCCTCAGTTCCAGGGTCCTGGGCAGAGTCGGAGAGTGCCAGCAGCATCTTCCAGCCCCAACCAGCATCCCCAGCTGTGCCTGGGGGGCATGCTGCCCTCTGAGCTGCCCCCCATGAAACCAGCTGGGCAATGCCATGACACTCTGGGGCCATCCATCTGGGACTAGGGGTCCAATGGAGATGGCAACTGCACATTCAGGAAAACCTTCTTCGAGTGAGGAGTCATAAGAGCCAGATACCAGCAGTGCCTGCTGCCGAGCACTGCCGCAGAGACACCCAGCTCTTGTAGGGTGGCAGCCAGGCGTGGGGCGGGATCTGGCCTCCCTCACCACCCTGGTGACAGGAAGACCATTCATGAAGAAATCAAGCACAACCCTTCAATGTTTTGAGGGTCAGCTTGTGCAACAGCAGTATTGTTTCTAGTCCCTAGGCTGACATGAAGATTTAGGCAGTTGGGCAGCTTGGTGGGAGGGCTCTTTCTGAAGAAATCTCAGTGCTGCAGGAGATTGGCTTGAAGCATGTGAGGAACCAGGGTGGCTCCAGCTAATTTCTGTGTACAAAATGAGTGGGAGGCAGGAGGCTTTGGCCAGCATCCCCCTTTAAAAATAGGGTTACATAGCCTGCCCTGTGCATGGGTTAGAGTGTTTGCACGATACTTTGTCTTTATGCTCATCATGTAGCAATTTGTAAAGTTTTTTTTTTAAAACCTTGACTTGAAAATATATATAACACTTTTTTTTTTTTTTTTTTTTTTTTTTGGGGGGGGGGGGGGGGGGGAGGGGGGGGGAAAAAAT
>NW_009953649.1:4489380-4496267 GCF_000747805.2 Chaetura pelagica
AAAATTTTGGATTAAAAAATTATTTATCTTTTTTTTTTTTTTTTTTTTTTTTTTTTTGAGGGGGGGGAGGGGGAGAGAAGGGGAAGAATAATATTTTTAGGAAGATCTTTTGACCTCAAAATGGTGAATTTGTCCTTGCCTGTCTAATTAATGAAAAGTCATGTCTGGTCAACACTTGCTCAATTATCTTTTTTTAAGATCTGCGGCCACAAGTAGCTCCAAATATTTTAAGCTTCATCCTAAAGGTTGAAAATCTTTTCTCTTTCTTCCAAAATGTCAGTAGATAACACCCACAGTTAATTCCAAGTATTAAAAACCACAGGTTCAAAGTCACCATATTGCACTTCACCATGTTTTCAGGGTACTGAAAACTGAGGGATAACGTGACCTCAGCAATGTCACTGGCAGCAAATTCGTGGGGTCATGCTGTGTAGCAACTGGAAGAATTAGTCTTGACTAATGAGATGCCTCTCTGCCTTGTAGCTGACAAAATCAAACACTAGTTTGAAATTCATTATGCTGTATGCCTGCCAGAAAATGCAATGCAATGCAGTTTATTTGAATTCCAAGTGTTCTGAGTAGGGCTGAAGCTACAGTAAACAATATGCTGAAAAAAAACACTGTGAGAGCAAAGCAGTTGCAGTCATTAAGGAAAAAGTAACCCCAAACCATTGATTAATCTTAGGGTTTTTTTTGCCAAATAGAGACATAACAATAGCCTGCTCTTTTAACAGAAGGACCTCAGAGAAGGAATGTGTTCTACTGCTGTAAAAAATAGAGTTGCCTTCTCACTCCTGTTTTTCCAGGAAAATTAGTTTCTTGGAGGTGCCTACTGGGGATAGGCTGTCACTTGCTTCCTGGTGGGGAAGCAGAGAAAGGATCATTATAGAAAAAGAGCTTGGACAAATCTCTAACTCAGCGGATTTTATATGGGTCCAGCGCATACTTACTAGAGTTGGGAGATGAATCACCTGAGGCTCTCATCTTCACAAAGCACACCTGAGCATTTCACAGTCCTTTTGAGTGCCAAGCTTGGTAAGAGCTGTTTCCTTGCAGGACCAGAGCTTCCTGTCCCTGTCCCCATACCAGTCATTGTCCCTGGGCTGCCAGCACAGGAACTTCTCTGCAGTCACTGCTTTCAGCCACTGGCCATGTTGTCACCAAGCAAAGAGGAGCAGTGAGTAAGGGCAGGCCCTCCTGTGTCCTCAACTCTCCTAATTTCTGGCAGAGTGCCCTTAACTCCTGCTGTAGGAGTTAAGGGGAAGAGGGTGAAAACAAGGGTCTAGGGGTCCTGACCTCTCCATCACAAAGGGCCTGTCTATGCAACTCTGATGCCCCCTACTCCTCAGAGCTGTGGTGAAAATCCATTTATTTGGGTAAAGTGGCATAAGTCAGGGTATTGTGTAGAGCCTCAGACTTAACCTCCACTTGAGGGTCATTCCAGTGCTGTGTCTTGACATTACCACCAGCTGCCATGTGGACACACAAGAACCATGCAAGAACTGCAGCTTTGAAAACCCTACGTGCCTTTCCAGTTCATGGATCTTCTGTTGTGGTGGGCTCAGTGCAGAGGGATGAGGCATTTTTTTTCCTGTTCTTGCAGCAGCCACAGTCATGTTTAACTTGGAAGAATCCATGGTTAAGAGTGTCCAAGCTGACACACCTTGTATTAGACTGCAGCTTGCCAAGACCAAGTTTTCAGGACTCAGTACTTCTTTGTGCTGAGTATGAGCTGTAGCAGTTGAAATGGACTCAAACCCGGTCAGCCAATGTTGCTTCTCTCATGGTGCACATCATCAAAGTCCATGTCAGTTAGCCTTTCTCCTGACAGCTCCTGGAGCGTGAACATTAATGCCCATGCATCACACTTGCAGAGGTCCCACACCTCTGGGGACTGTGTGCTTCAGGCAGCCAACAGCACCTAGGTTTGATAAGCTTTGGGGCTTGCTTAATTTACCCACATTGCTTTTCACTGAGTTTTCGGTCTCAGAGCTGGGCTCTGGTTTTGTGACACCATGCCAGAGCACAGGGAACTTGTTCTTGAGGTTTTAAATGCAAATTTTAGAGACATTTTCATAAGCAGCACTTACATTCTGCTATATCATTGCTGACTAGTTATGGTGTTGAAAGGTGTCTGATAAAGAACCAAAGGCTTTAACTCTATATGGCTGAACTCAGTCTCTCCAAGAGCTGAGCAATGGGGAATCATGCCATCATATTTCACACTTACTGCTCTGAAAAAATCACATTGTAGGTTAATAGGAGACTATCTCCATATCCATAAACACTCAAAGGAAAATACTAATTCACTCTAGAAGCTGAAGCTGTTTAATAAAGAGCAGCAGCAATCTCTTACTGCCACCCACCCTCAACATGTCAGATAATTAGTGTCTATGCAGACAGAGTACTGGAAGGAGAAAATGGAGCACCAGCATTTGGAGATGGATGGCAATTTTGGTATTGCCATCATAGCAATAACTGAGACACACCTCCTAAGGCAGCCTGATGAAAAAGCAAGGAAAATTACCAAATGAAAGAATCTTAGAATAGCTAGGCTAATATAACTAACTTCTGAAGGCAGCAAGCCAGGTGTTGTACCTTCCTGAGGCTGCAGCCTCCCACACCCCCAGCTCCCAGCATGCTCTCACTGTAGCACCATAGGCCTGAATGGAGCCATGGTGCTTCCCAGCTTCTTTGTTCATGCTGCTCTGCTCCATGTGGTCAGCTCAGCCTTCACCAAAGCCCTCCTGGCTGGGTGGCCCAACCAGATACCTCAACAACCATTTTCTTGGGATTTGCTCTCTGGACCAACATATGCTTGCATGGCACAGGCAGGCAGAACAGTGTCTGCCCAGAGGAGAAAGTTACAGCTCATGTAGTGGCATTTGGTATTACAGGGATGGAAACCAAACTGCCTTGCCTTGGCTTTCTGGGAAGAAGGACCTGCTACAATGGAGCCCAACAGAAGTAGTGCTGGGCATTTTGTGCCTACAAGTCATAGAATCATAGAATTATTTCACATAGAAAAGACCCTTGAGGTCACCGAGTCCAACTGAAGCCAAAACACCAGCATTTTTGTGAGGAGGATGGCACAGAAAAGATACAGTTTCAGACATAAATGACTCAAGAAGCAAGGCACGCCAGTTCTACAGCTGCCAAAAAAATCTTACTTGCTCCTTGTTTGTAGGCATTCTCTAATGACATAATCTCCACTTCTTTAGTTTTTGTTTCAATGAGTCTACCAGATGGGCATTCAGATTGCATTGACATTCATCTGGTAATTTAATTTAACTTCAACATATTTTCAATTTCTTCTGACAGTTGTTTTTTGTGTTTTTTTTGTTTGTTGTTGGTTTTGTGGGGTTTTTTTTGTTGTTTTGTTTGTTTTTTTTTTAACTTGTATGTAGAAGTTGAATTGAGTAAATATCCCAAATAGGTTCACAAACATGAGCCTGGACAATTTCATCATTAAGACAATGGAAAACTTTCCTTTGGTTTCAGATATTTTTATACCCAAGCATATAAAGGGAATTAATTAACAAATACAATAAAGAAACTGTTTGCTGACAATTGGCCACTTTAAGAGTCAAAATCCAGCAAATAAATTATTGACTACTACTGGTTTGCCCATTTTGCCCACAGATACCCTCTGTGTATGTTCACACTGAAACAGGACAACCTGCAATTAAGAGGGATGGTTACCAGGTGTTTGTGGAGTTTTACATGGCTGGAAGATATTTCCTGGCTCTTTTTCAGCCTCTTTTCTCTCTGTTAGTGGCCTTCAACAGAATTGTACACTTCACTCAAAAGCATTACAGGACTAACAAGCTTAAAACTGTTTCTGTTCATCTTGAAATAAAATAGATTCTTAGGCTTATGCATACAAATAATCCCTGCATTCTGTGCAGGTTTAATGTTAAACAGATGCCAAATGTTTACAGGACAAGGATCTAAACTAATTTAAACAAAGTTGTGCTGAGTGATGATCACCATTGGATTAAGTGGTCAGAAACTTCTCTAGCAGCATTTAATGCAGCATTTGTACTTTCTTGTGCATGGATAAAGCAACTGCCACTGGAATTCAGTGAAAGCTGCTGTTTCCCCCTGGATCCAAGGCTGTGATCACAGCTTGTGTGGAATCTAGCTCTCTTAAGCACTGCCCATAGCGGATGTGGCTTTAGCTGTCGGGTGCTGACCCGTGCTTGTATCACAGCCAGTGCTGCCACATCCACACCTGTACTGCTGCTGGGGCCCAATCCTGCTTGTTTATGTCCAAGTGAGCTACGGCCAACACTCCTGATTGCAGAGGAGAGAAACTGTACAGAACCCCTGAGATTGCCTGAGAAAATTGGCTAACTAAAATTCTTCTTTCATGCCTCTGTCTGTCTCTTCTATTTATAAACCTGCCTCTACAAACTGGTGGGATTACCATTTCTAACCCAGAGGCTGCAGCTATCTTCCCTCTGCATTAAAAACAATTCTAGAAGTCCAGGGTGAATAAGTTTGTTTGCCAAATGCAAATAAGCTTGTTTATTAGCTGGTATAATTAGCAGAGCTCAAAAGAAGATGAAAGGAGATGAGGAAAGATTTGCTAGATTGTGGCAGCTGAGGACCTGCTCCACTGTGTTTTTGAGAAATCCAGGAAGCAAGCTGCTGGTGTGCTGCATCTTCGCTGCTTGGGGATTCTCCAGTGTACAGTGATTATTTATTTGTTTGACCCTTGTAGCTTGAAAGAGAAGCATTTGCATAAACAAGAGAGAAAGTATCAGCAATCCCAAATACCACTTTATCTGAGATATTACACTAATGTCAGCTGGGCTAATTATGGAGAATGCCTTTCTGGCAAAAAGAAACCAAACAAATTCCACATTACCATAGGAACAAGCCCTTACTCATTGAAACAGGGCATCTTGGTTGCTTCCTGAGTTATTCACATTCTTGATGGAATTCTGCCTTTTCAATGAAAAACCTCCAAGGCTGCAGAGCACATGCAGGTGAGCAGGATGGGTGGTTTCATCCAGGCAGACGGCTGCACTCCTGTATATTCAATCCTCTGTTTCCCCAGGATGCATTTGTACTGGGCAAGCAGTGAAGAAACAACTGGAGGAAATGTAAACCCTTCCAGATTTGTGAATTTCCACCTGGAAATTGCAGTGTTTGCTTTTCAGAGCTGTTATTTTAAAAGTACCACATGGGCTTGAGCCTGCTAATTAATGTCAGCTCCTCTGCAGGGTCTCCTGCATTGTCTCTGCCACCCACAACTGGCTGAGGGGAGATGGGAGGGCATGTAGCTGCTGGAGGGGCATGCTGAGGCTGTGCCTCCTGCCTTGCCAGGTACCATTTTCTCCTGAGGGCAAGCTCAGATGTCGCTGCCAGAGAGTACTGGCACAGCCACATTGTTTCATGTCTACATCCACTGATTCCCAAAAGGCTATCATGTCCAAAATACCTTTCTCACACAGAAAGACTCTTGCCACAGCTTTAGGCAGAATTTGGATTTCTGTGATGCTGAGTTCCCTGACTCTAATAGATCTTTACCCAGGTTTAATTGCTAAAACTTTTGACCCAAATATTCAGATCTCTCAGTTTGGCTATTGTTTTTTTTCTCTAGCTGTCATGCCTTGCTAGTGGAGCTTACCTTTTTTCTGGAGAAGCTGGTGCCCCATGTGAGGATTGCATATGTAGTTAACTAGTCAGTGTTAGTTTGCACTAACGAACTAACTCAGTCCTTGATTCATGATTCAGAAAATACCTTTCAAAGCTGCAGTCAGGGCACAGGTACAGGTATCATGCACAAGGTTAGCTAAGCTCTGTAACCCACTGCATGATGGTTGATATTGGACTGTGGGTCACATCCTCGAGGAGGGAGAAGGCCCCTTGGGAAGGTGAGATTCAAAGCTGAAGGGAGATAGCAAAGCAGTGATGCTCAAGCAACAGGGGCAGCATTCAGGGCAATGAGGGGAACAGTGAAAAACGAGAAGTGCAGGAAGTTACCAGTGTTGCTCTTCTCAGTGTAAAGCCGACAGGCTACATACAACAGGCAACAATATACTGAATATGTGGTATTACAGATGTGCCTTATCTCAAGCTGTCTGAAACCGTGTCGTCTAGAGACTCCTGTGGAGCTGGCACCTGCTAGATTCCTGTGCAAAGCCTGCCAGTGTTATTTACCTTTCTTTGAATTGTGGGGTTGGTTGGTTTGGTTTTTGTGGGGTTTGTTTGTTTTTGGTTTTTGTGAGAAAATGTGGTGTTTATTTTTACCAATGCCTGCAGAAACTCTTGTTATCTTACCTCTCCCTTCACAGCAGATAAGAACTGTAATGCCTCCTTTTAGTGCTGGTGATGCTTTTTTCTTTTTCCCCTTAGATTCTATAGCAGAGGACCCGTTATTAGTTGTTATGAGAATAAGGGTGTCCTTTAGTGATGCCGCAAAAAGTAGCTTCAGGAGCGTGGGGAGAAGAACTGGACAAAGTCTAACTGAGACGTGCCTTGTAGATCCCTCCAGTGCAAAACCAGAGCCAGATGTGGGGTGGAAGTTCAGAAAGAATGACAGGTGATACAAAGAAGGAAAGACAACCATCTGTGGAAAGTTCTGCAGAGACATTCGTAGGTGTGAACCCTGTGTGGAGCACCCAGCCCGGCTGGAAGGGCACAGCGCCAGAGAGGACGAGACAGAAGGGAGCACGGGGCGTGTGTGACACGCGTGGGGCAGCTGGAGCTCCCCAGGTTGCCGACGGACGGGCTCAGAGCTCGCCATCCTCCCGAGGAGAGGTTTTCTGGAGGATCCAGGTGAGCGCACGCAAGTGCAGGGGACACAGGGGCCGCTTCCAGCAGCGCCAGCCGGGCGGGCGGGGCCGGGCCGGGGATGCCGAGGCGCGGATGCCGAG
>NW_009953649.1:4496884-4504003 GCF_000747805.2 Chaetura pelagica
GAGAGAGGAGGGGGTTCTGCAAAGCCGGGACGAGCCGCGGCACCCAGGTTCTGGGGCACCCACGTGGCTCTCGGAGGCTGGGACCCTGCGCAGGTCAGCCCGCTACAGCTTGGGGCAGCTCTGGGGCGCGGGGCTGCAGCCCGCAGGGACCCTCCCGGGCAAAGTTGAGCTGGGGGCAGCGGAGGCTCCTTCCTTCCTGCCTTTCCCCCGTGTGTGCTTTGTTCCCGCTGCCAGCGGGTCCCGTAGAGGCGCGGCTGAAGAGCCCCGGTCACTCGGCTAACGGCATTGACACCCGGCAGCTCCCGAGCTGGGCATCTCTCTCTGTAAAGTTAGGCGAGTTCCCCCTTTTCTTCATTCCCGTCGCCAGAGCCCTGCGGTTCTGCCCCTGGCCCAGCCTGGGCGAGGCTGTGGCTGCTGTCAGGATTCCCCGGGCTCTCAGCCCCGCTTTAACGTGCTCCGGAGGTGGGTTGGGGCTGCGGTGGCAGATCTCCCCCCTCCTTCCCCGCGTAGGAGCAGCCTCGCGGGCACTGTTTGCACCGCAGAGAAGTCAGAGCCCCGAATCTGTATCAGCTTGTGCCCACAAGGTCTTTGCACCAGAGCATGGCTAGAGACAGGATATAGAGAGACATACAGGGGCATTTCAGCACCAGATTTTGACTGCTGGCGTTAGAGTGGCCACGGCGTTACGGGGACACCTGTTTGCTGGCTCTGGATATGGTGGCTGACCCATCTCTAGCCCAGTGCTGTAGTCACAGAGGAGCCAGCCGAGGATGATGACATGTCATCCCCTGGCAGCTCTAGGCTGGCCAGAGAGCCTGGGACCTAATGTCACTGGTGGCTCCCAGTGAGTTTTAGTGCACAGCTAAGCAAACTGGGAAAGATCTGCTTAACATGGTACAAAGAAAAGATCTTCAAGCCCGGTTTGAAGACCTTGCAGAGCCCTCACTTTGTGGGCTGCAGGGTGCACAGTTGCAGAGTAGTGGCTGAGTGTGCTTATAGGTGGCTGAGCGTAGAGCAGCTTTGCTGGCAGCTGCCCATATATTCACTGCTGTCTGTCTTTCCATGAAGTAATGTGCTGTGCCCATCCAGGTTAAGCCTGGGATCACTCTCCTGAAGTGGATTTGTAGTAGTGCTGCTCTGTGGCAATGGAAAATGGAAAGGGAACTGGATCTGCTGTCCCTGGGGCTCCCTGCTGGCAAGCAGGAGGAGAAGGAGGAAAGGGAGCAGAGGAGTTTGTGTGCTGATAGCATGGACAACATTCATGGGAAGTGCCATGGCCTCTGAGGAAAAGCCTTAGCTGTTGAGCACAGGCAGGCTTTTGCTTCTCTGACTGGGTAGTGTCTAAAGAGATTCTAGAGCAGTCTGAAACTTCACTGAAAATGTTGGATGTAACATCCATAGTGTCTTTCTTTGCTTGCAGTCCCACACCAGTGTGCTGTAAAACTAAGCCAATTTCTGAACAAACCCAAATGTCTTGGCATAGCACTGCGTGGAGCTCTGCATGCTTCCCATCTACGGACCTCTGAAGCACACCAAAACCTGCTGGAGTGGGAACACTGCACTGTTAACCCCAGAGTGGCTGTGGCATGGGCTGCATGTGTGTGCCTTGTCCTTCTTGGTGTGCTGGCCACACTCAGTGGGCACCACTTTCCTTCTCCAGTCTAGAGAACAGTTTATAAGCCTGAAACCCAGACTGCCCTGAACAACTGCAGTTTCAGGCAGAAGGGCTGGTGGGTGCTGGAGTTCTTTCTCAGGGGGTAAAAGCTATTATCGGGTGTTTTTTTGCTGCCGTTGACCCTGCTTTCTCCTCGCCATGTTTGAAATGGTCTCTTCCTTCTTTCCTCACCCTTCGAGCACATATTCTGTTGAGATGACTTGTCCCATACTCTGCACTTTGTAGCCTTTACCCAAGTGCTGTGTCTGGGACATGGGGAAGCTGCCTTGGCTCAGTGCAGGAGCTGCAACAAAGGAAGTAAAAGAGCTCTTCATTTTTTTTGTCCGTGGAAAGAAATAAAATATTTTTCCCCAGTGAGGGTCTGGCATTGGGCTGCTGCTGTCATTGACTGTGCTTCTGTTTATCAAAATGGAAAGTAGTGTGGGGCCTGTGCCCAGATTGCTGTGGGCAGTCTCTCAGGCCAAGGAAGTCTAAGAGAAGGGTGTTGTGCTGGAGCCAGCTTAGGGGGCAGATTCCATTTGTGTATTGCCAAGCTAAATTTTTGTTGCTTGCTGCCAGATCCTATGTGTGGAAGGATGGATACTGATGGTGGAAAGCAGTCCTTCTGTGGAAACCCTTCTTGGTTGCTTTTGTATAAACAATATGCAAGCACCACCTGTGGCCAGTGGGAGAAATTTGGGAGGAACTTGAAGAAGAAACTGTGCTCAGAGTGAGAGTCTTTCTGACAGCAGCACACTCATTTGGCCTTCTTGTCTAGACTGTGTGACATAAACAGAGAAAGCAGAAGGGTCTCCAAGGGAACTTTCCACTTCATGTAGCTCTAAGGAATGTATCTTCTCAGTTATTTAGAACAATGTTGTAATGGTCCTAACTGCATAGCTCTGTACCAGCCTCTGGGTGTGTCAGAGGTATGAAAGCCCTTGTGCTGTCCAAGTCTGTAATTCCAGCTCTTCAGACAGCACATGAGCTGAAGTTGGCAGGATGTGTCGTTGAGAAGATGCTTTCAGAAGCATACAGAAGGAAAACAGAGGGAGCTGAGTAGAGCACGGAGCAAATCGAACACGTATTATGCTTTCTCTCTCCTTCAGGGGGAATGGGGTCTTGTCTGTATGATCCATTGCATTTAGTGAGCATTCAGATGCCCAAAAAACCTAGCTCTCCCCTCAGACATATTCAATGCTCAAGTAGCATTGATATTTCTCATGCAGGACACTGAAACTGTAAACGTGTCTTCTGAGTCTTAAGATAACTGAATTGGGATTTCGTGTCTGCTGCAAGTTGCTTGTAGCTGGCTGCAGGTGGTCCGTTGTCTTCAGACCAATGAAGCAAAGCAGTATTTTCACCAGTCTAAGTTTCTGGTGCTTGTTGGGGACGAAGTGCTCAGGAGTGTGGCTAAGGTGGCATTGGAACCTGCTGGCAGGCATTGAGACTCTCTTAAATTTATGCTGCTGCAGCTCAGGTAAGACCAAGACTGGAACCTTTTCCGGAGCAAAGCCTTCTAGAGTGAGCCTGTGTTTAGTAGCCTGAGTGTGATCCCAAATACTCAAAAACCTGCAGCCAAACCAGTACCTTCTTTTTTTTTTTTCTTTCCAGTTTTGAAATGTCAAGATTTTGTTACCATGTTTAACTGTCTTCATAAATTAGTATTCTTTTATCCCTACTTGCCTGCCCAAGTAAACTCTTCATACCTCTGTGCACACATGGGTCACAGGAACATTTTTACCCCTTCTTGTGTGTGTGGTTTCTGCTGAGGGGGAGGAGGATGTTTAGCTGTGTCTCCCACAGACCTCTGAAGCACTCGGCGGTGGAGAGCTCCTGTCTCCAGAGGGAATGATCTCCCTTCCCCTGAGGAGGCTCCGTGCTGCCGAGCTGTGCCCGGAGCCCCGGCGCTCTGTTCTCCCCGCAGCCTTGGGAGGGCAGCCCGGCCTGCCGAGCCCGCGCTGCTCCCGCAGCAGGTGCCGGCGCTCCCCGCTCTGCCTTTCCCACCCCCAAATCGCCACTTGGCTTCTCTGGTTTACATGCCAGTAAAGCAACAGTGGTTTCACTGGTGTGCTGCACTACAGGATTGCTTTTATTCCTTTGGGTGCAGCGGAAATTTTATTTGCTTGGAGCTCTCAGCTGTTCCCTAAGATGAGATACCACCTCTGGCTGCCTCTGCTCATCAAGGAAGGGATGAGCGACTTGCGTCGCTGGGGCAGTGAAACCCAAAGGGGAGCTCTTGAAGCTGGGAAGTTCCTTTCTCTCTGGTTCATGAGGACCCCAAGTATTTTTCTTCCATGTGGGCTGAGAACCTGTATTTTCACTCTGTTTGCACTGACACCATAGCTTCTATGAAGAGGGAATGGCTTATGTCTTCAGGGCAATAAAGGAGTGATGGGTCTCTTGAAGAAGTAAGAGGTCATCTGGAAGATTCTTCATTGTATGTGACACATTATAAAGCTTTTGAACTCAGGTTTACATTTTTTATATGTGTTTGCTATACTGCTGCTTATTCTGCTGTGCTGTTGGCTGCAAAACCTACAGTCTATGTTGAATGTTCACAAACTGCAGTGCCAAAATAAGCACTGCCAAGATCAAGACAGTGGCTTAAAAAGCACGAGACATAAAAACAAGAACTGCTGGGATATTTTGCTTTGCTGTCTGTTCTCTGAGTCTCTGGGACACACATTTCTAAGCTTTCCTCCACACCCAGGATTTAGAGGGATGATGTGGCTTAGTATGTATCTCCACTGCCTGCTGCTTACTGAAGGGATACTTAGACCAGGGAAGGGATTTTGCATTGATGCTGTCCCTAGCTAGAAAGACTCCTGATGCTCTGAACCCACCTCTCACATTTCTTCTTACTTACAGGCACCAGCGCCGTTTGCCTACAGCACCTCATTAGTTGGATTAATTTATTTTGGGGATGTACAAGCCCCTGCAAAGTGTCAGGTTTCCCTGCTTCCTCTTTTCATTTTAGGCAAGCTTGTAATGAAAATAAACTTTTTCTAGGTGGACCACATGGCTGAGTGTTTAACTAGTATACTGATAAAAGAGTTAACAAGAGCAACATCAAACAGTGTTTACATGGTGGCTTCTTCATTGTGTGGTCTTGGCTTGCCTGGGGTAATGAGAGGTTGAGCTGACAACTCATGATCCTCTAGTCCCCAGGAAGACCTGTACAGGCTGCTGAGTTCCCTCTGCCTTCTTTGTCCTGTAGGGGATCCTGGTACACACATCTCTCCAGACCTCTTGTCCAGTGTCCTGCCCTCCTTAGACCTGTGGCTCCTGGGTTTCTGATGCACATAGTTTTGCAGGAATCCTCCCTGGTTACCCAGGACTGCTGTCTGGGATGTAATGTAAGGTCTTCTCTCCTTCTCTGCCCCTTAGAGTTTCAGTGTGTTTTGTACCACTCACAACATTTTCAGGATGGTTAAAATCTGTGTATGTTTCCTGAACAGCAGTCACCCACTGTTAACTCTTCATAAATTACATCTGTGCCATGGGACATAGAAGCTCTTCCCATGTCCCAGGTTGGGGTGTGTACTCTGGCTGCATCACATCCCCATGCTGTGGTGGGAGCTGAACACGCTTTGGTGCCTCTGAAATGGGTCTGTGTGTGCTGTGATGTTTTGGTGTAGTTCCTGCATTTGGCAGAGTTGTTTTATGTTTAAAGGAAATAGTCCCAAGGAGTGGAGAAGCAAAGGAAGGTGGAAGAAAGACCTGAGTAATGCAGAAACTGATCCTCTAAACAGAGAGCTTTTCCTTAACAAAGATAAATTGTCAGTTAAATCAGATGAAATACTGAAATCAGGAAGTCAGTCCAAGGTTCTCCTCATCCTGAAAGAAAGCCTAAGAGGTACATCCAAATTTAACTGTATATGTATTAGAAAGTGTCCTGGGGAGCATGCGTTTTACATCACATGTCTTCAATAAGTAACTTGATCATCAAATCAGCTCTTCATTAAACAGAGAAAATGACCCTTTGAGGACTGTGGAGTGTGTTCGTATTTCGTTGTTCCAGCACAACTTTTTTGCTATTACTTAGTCATCAAGTCCTCTTGGGCATCTTGAAACAGTCCCAGTTCCAGCAAACCTTTCAGACTGTTGTATTCTTCTAGTGTTAAACTGATTATTTTTCCACTGGAGGAGACAGTTGTTCTTAATATATACATCAGCTGTGCTGGGCCCAGTGTTGTTTAATATTTTCATTAACAATATTGACAGTGGCTCTGAGAGCACCCTCAGCAAGTTTACTGATGCCACCAAACTGGGTGGTGTGGTCAATATGCCAGAGGGATGGGATGCCATCCAGAGGGATCTGGACAAACTAGAGAAGTGGGCCCAGGTGAACCTCATGAGGTTCAACAAGGCTAAGTGCAGGGTCCTGCACCTGGGCCAAGGTAACCCAAGATATGAATACAGGCTGGGGGAGGTCACACTGGAGAGCAGCCCTGTGGAAAAGGACCTGGGGGTACTGGTGGATCAAAAGCTGGACATGAGCCACCAATGTGCAGTTGCAGCCCAGAAGGCCAACTCCATCCTGGGCTGTATCAAAAGAAGTGTGGCCAACAGATCTAGAGAGGTGATTCTGCCCTTCTGCTCTGCCCTGGTGAGACCTCACCTGGAACACTGCATCCAGCTCTGGTGCCCCCAGCACAAGAAAGATGTGGACCTGTTGGAACGTGTCCAGAGAAGGGCCATGAAAATGATCCGAGGGCTGGAGCAGCTCTCTTATGAGGACAGGCTGAGGGAGCTGGGGTTGTACGGTCTGAAAAAGGGAAGGCTCTGAGGGACTTTCAGCACCTGAAGGGGGCCTACAGGAAAGCTGGGAAGGGTCTTTTTACAGGGGCTTGCAGTGAGAGAACAAGGGGTAATGGTTTTAAGCTGAAAGAACAGAGATTTACGTTAGTGATCAGGCGTAAATTCCTCAGTGTAAGGGTGGTGAGACACTGGAACAGGCTGCCCAGAGATGTTGTGGGGGCTCCATCCCTGGAGATGTTCAAGGGCAGGTTGGATGGGGCTCTGAGCAGCCTGTTCTAGTGGAAAGTTTCCCTACCCATGCAGGGGAGTTGGAACTCAATGATCTTTAAGGTCCCTTCCAACTCCAAAAATTCTGTGATTCTGTGATCCTTAGAAGAGCATACCTGGTGGGAAGGAGTTTAGTCAGTAACAGGCAACAGTTACTGAGTTTACCTTAAAACTTGCACAACAGAAAACAGCAGATGTAACTGGCAAATCATGCTACTCCTCTGCTGAGGGGAGTATGGGGGTAGCACACAATGCCCACCCCTGCTGCCCCTCCAGCAGCGTCAGAAGCAGTGAGCCTTTGGGCCTTGTCTTCTGGTCCCTTCTCACCTACAGCAGAAGTAGCTTCTGGGGCCTGTGTTTCCAGCCTTGGGAAGCCAGCACTTAGTTTTGCCTGTGTGGTTGAGGTCCTTAGGCCAGAGCATCTCAGCTAGATG
>NW_009953649.1:4504033-4563434 GCF_000747805.2 Chaetura pelagica
AGTATCTTGCTTCATGTGGCAGCCTCGCTGAAATACCTAAACAGCATCAGGAGCTGGCCCTGCATAAGAAATCGAGCTGCATTTTCACATAGTCTGAATGTCTTTCCTTTTCATCACCTCTTGAAGCCATGCCATTTAGTGACATAATTGTATGGTTTTTAGCATTGGATGCTTTGCAGATGGCCCCACAGCTCACTCATGGGGAGGCTGCAGCAGTGTGAAGCCGACAGCAGTCTGAGAACTTGGCAGAAGGCTTGCTGCACTTCGTAGGAATGGGTGCTCTGGGTTATGTGTTTGGAGCCTTACCCTCTGTGCCAGCTGAGCTTTGCATAGGCTTCTCTCCTAGCTTGCCATTGGTTTGATGTTTCTGGTCTCCCAAAGTAAATGTATTCTAAACAATTGAAGAGTGAATGGCAGTGATGGAAAAGCTCCATCTGGCTAGGCTGGGCTCAGGCTTTAGCCTGATGTCAGGTCGTGTGTATGTTTAATGTATGTATTTGTTATGTGGCTGAGGTCTTATTCTATTCCCAGGGAGGTGGTCTGGGGATCGGAAGACATAGTTTCATTCACGGATCTAAGACAGACATTCAAAGTGACATCTCACCTTTCCTGGGTTTGGTTACCCTGTTTTAAAAATGGGTTGAATGCTTCTTCCATTGAACTGCTCAACCTAAGCTGCTGTTCTCTTCTACTTGAAACTTTCCAGACAAGAAGTTAGGACTGAAATCTGTGAGATGCTCAGTTATATTTTGGCAGAGTTTTATGAAACCTCAGTAAGAGACTGTTGAGTTTGTACTGTCATTGCACATAGCATCCCTGCGAAGCAGTGAACAGACTGTCCCCAGAGTGCAGGGGCTCAAGATCCCCTCTGTGACTCAGGATGCAGGTTCTCATGCTGTCGTTGCTGCAGAGCCCTCTTGTCTATTGTGTATGATGCTGCGATTTGCGACATGATGATACACACACTTACCTGCTGTGTGCGGTGACACTCCCTGAAATCACTGGATGCAGCTGAAGGAAGCACATGCATATTATACTGTGAGGGTGGTGAGACACTGGAACAGGTTACCCACAGAAGCTGTGGATGCCCCAGCCCTGGAAGTAAGTGTTCAGCACCAGATTGGATGGGGCCTTGAGCAACCTGGTCTACTGGGAGGTACCCCTGCCCATGCAGGGGGGTTGGAACTAGATGATCTTGAAGATCCCTTCCATGTAAACCCATTCTATGATTCTATTATTATTTTGCTGGATCAAACCTGCACACTGGTGTTGCTCAGTGTCTGCCTGTTCAATCTGGGGATGTTAATCCAGCTGTACCACAGAGAGGTGCTTGAGGGCGGATTCAGTTTAGTGATCAGATCACATTTCTCTGGTGAAAGGGACTGTGAGCACAGGCTTGGTGAGCCTGAAAATGTAGAGTATCTCAGCTTTCTTTTTATTCCTGTCAGTAAACTTCAGAGCCTACTTGGAACTGTTAAAGAATGATTTTTAATTCCTATGTTTTGTTGACTTCTGGGTCCTTAGCTTTGGAAGTGAAATGATTTACTATCAACCTAGGTTCTTGCTATGTTGTAGGACCTTAGAGAAGCTTCCCATATGCTGGAGCCATACTCCTGAGTCTCAGGTCCAAAGCTGTATGTATGCAGAGGAGGGGGAAAGAGCTGCACTTGGTATGTAGGGTTGTAAAGAACTGAGTGTCTTTTCCTACTGTGGCGGCCCACCCATAAAGTACTGAATGGCATCCACACCTGAAAGTGTCTGGTGCTTGCACACATGGAAGAGATTTCTCTCTTCCCCAAAAAAACAAACCCAAAATAAAATGAAATAAAACAGAAAAATAAGCTCTTCTGTGATGGCACATCTACAGTATTGAAAAATCTAGAAAGTTTACATGTTGAACAGCAGTATAAGCAAGGCAGATTTTCTTCTTAGATGTGTATATTAATATACTTATTTGTTTGTGATGCGGTGATTGCTTTGCTAGAGCACTGAGTTAATATTCTTCACTTTTTATGGCTACCATAAGTTGGTCCTCTGAGATCTGGAATACATTAAATCGGCATCTGGGGACAGTTTAGCAGGCTCCAGGTGTGGCTTCATGAAAGCCCTTCCCAGTCAGGATCAGAGCTGCTTGGTTTCAATTGCTGAGTGCAAGGTAATACCTGTTTATTGCCACGAGATGTCTCAGACCATACCTGCTCCTCAACTGCCCTGGCAGCAGTTCAGTCCCCAGCGTAGAACATGCCATGCCCTTGGAAGTGCCAGTTGCTGAGGGCCATGCACCTCTGTAAATACACTTGCTTTCCTCTGCCAAAACATCTGTTTAAATTGCTCTCAGGAAGGGATGATGAGTGTTGTGAGATGCTGATGGGTTCTGCTGGTATTTGCTACCGCACCGTGCAGGTTGGGCTGCAAACCTGTAGCTGATGATGTGATGTAGGAATGGGAATGAGTGTGAAACCTTGGAGGGGTGGAAATAGATTTCAGACCACCACTTCAGTAAAATTAAAAGAGAAATGTGTGAGTATTGGTGTAATTCTGTCCTTGCAGTGGTGACAAGCCAGCTGTCCCCTGTTGTGTGGGCACGGAGCAGTTACAGCTATGCAGGAAGGTTGCTGTGGGCACTGCTGTGTCTGCACAGTGGAACAGTGGGAGCACCTGTGTGAGGGGATAGAGCAGCTGATGAGTTAGCATGCATGTTTCAGAAAGAAGAAGGTATGCTTTAAAAGCAGAGAGTATTATTTTTAGCATGTTGCCACCATTTTACCTGCTGCTTTCCTTGGGGAGAAGCAAGGTTTTTCTGAAGACCAGAGCCTTGTAGAACAAGCTGCTAATAATTGCAGTAAGGGTGGCAGAAACAGACCTTAGGAATCCAAACATAAGAGATTGAATAAAATTAGCTGTAGGGTTTGCAACACTTTTGGCAATGAGAAAGGAACCATTTGGCATTTGCAGAAGAGGTCTCTTGCAAATATATATTTTAAACTGCTTGTGCTGTATAAATATATATTAAAAAACCCAAACCAAAACAAAACTGTTATTATGGTTACGAGCAGTCCCTGTAAAAACCGAGAAGGTAAATAGTGAAACTTTGAAATGTTTACAGGAGCCTTTGCAGAATTTGGGGCCCCTTTGTATGGAAGAAAATCATTCTGTTTCAGGAAGCTTTGCTGCTTTAACAAAACATTTGTGCTACTGAAGGTAGCAGGTGGCCAACCCAGAAGATGGTATCAACTTGTAAAGCAGCACAAATTTCTTTGCCCTGCTAGTGGCAGCTAGCCTTGTGTTGAGGGATCCAAGTGAGGATCTTGCTTTTGCTGTCACCGTAGGGCTGTTTCCCCAGTGTTGGCCATGCAACCAGATCCAGGCTGCCCACAACTCTGTTGAATAGCATCTCCTTGTATGCTGTGCAAATCTAGCCAAAATCCTGTGACGGTAGAAACTGTTGTAGAAATACGAATTGATTTTCAGTAGAAGCTCATTACAAGGTCTGGACAGCATTAGTGATGGGATGTTCAGAGATGCCAAGCAAAGTGGGCAATGCTGCATGGGTATTTCATTGTCTCTGGACTGCCCTGTTACCACCTCAGGGTCAAAAGGTCACCTAGCACCAGTCAGAGAGTAGCTCTCAGACTGTAATAATCCAAGCTGGATTTTATGAGCTGCCTTTCAAAAGTGAGGTCTCTGGGCCTGATATTTTCCTATACTGCATTGAGTGGTACCTGGCACAGGGAAGATCCCACTCTGGTTGGTTCTGCTTCATGCTGGCACAGGTAGCAAAGGCAAGAGGATGTTTTTAGGACTCTAAAAATGAGAATTAGCATTAGAACTCTGTATCATTGATCATCTTAAAAAACAAAAAAGAAAACACAGAAAACAAAATTGCCACTGTTTCTAACTTTTGAATCTGTGCCTTATTAATTTAAAGTTCACAAGAGGAAGAAACACCCAAGAGATCCCAAAGCTGAGGAATTTTTATGAGGCTAGGCTGCCATTTGCCTCAGTTGTGTCTGCTCAGATATAAGACTAGTTACAGAGTAGTGTGTAGTACAGCCCCAGGGTTAAGGCATTGCTTTGAATAAGACTGCAGAGGTTTGATTTCTGACAATGAAATTAAATAAGCAGGTCATTTATCAGATGAAGATCTGTGCTTATCCATTTCTTATCTGAGCCTAACCTGGTGCAGAGCTCTGTAGAAGAGTGCTAATACTCTTCTGGCCATTTTCTTGGTGTAGGCTGGACTTGATGATCTGAATGGTCTTTTCCAGCCTTAGTAGTTCTGTGATACTGTGACTAATTTTATCAAGTGTCTCTTAAGTTTTGCACTTTAGGAGACTTGGAGTGTGTTCCACAAGCTTCCATTGCCAGGGTACAAACCTAAGTATGTACTTTTTGAAAGATCTTTTACAATAAATATTGTGGAATAAATTTATTTAGAAGAATCAGGGCTGGTTTTATTTCAAGACATAAACTATGAACAGTTTAATATATTACAGGTAGATAAATAATATTTCAGTGCTTTTTATTTACATTTTTTGTGAAGAGGAAGAAGCAAAGGCTGTGTTATTTTAGGATGTACTTTTTCCAGTCCCTGTTAAGAAACTCTGAGAGCTGCTAATGAAGGAGCAGATACTCATGTTGAGCCACTCTTTTGTTCTTAGCAAATCTGTACCTTGGGATGTGATCAAACTTTTCTGATTGATGCAAGTTTTGCAATGTGAAATAAAAATAAAGAGATTTTAACTTTTTTTTTTTTCTTTTCCCCTTCAATGCATAATGAAGCTTGAATTCCTATTCTCTGACTTTGTGAGTCTGAGGCATTTTTGGCAGTTTGTAGTGGAAAGTTGAACGTGCACTTCAACAAGAGATGGAATAGAAAGACTTTACATAAACATGTGAATCTCCAGTAGATTAAAAAATCTCTGCTACTTTACTGGGTATGGGAGCAGGTTTAGATATATTCAAGGGGTTTTAGTGAGAGGTATAAAGTAGCCCCTCATAATTCAAGTAATCCAGAGCCCGTAGGAAGGATGATTTGGTCAAGTCTGTGATACGTGTAAGGAATGAACCAGAAGCTGATCCACGCCATCCAAATTGCCAACACTTTGGATCCAAAGCTAGTCTTCACTTCAGAAATGTCTCACTGACTCTTTTTACCATTTTTAATTTTTGTGTGTGTGAAAATCTGAGGTTTCCAAAGTCCCAGGTATCTAAAGAACAATTGAAGCAATGAATTTTTGGGTGGTTGTTTGGTTAACACTTGTTGCTCTTTCCACAAATGACTGGTGTAATCCATTTGGTGGGTGTTAAAGTGCCCCCAGATCCTTTTTTTTTTTTTTTTTCCAGAAGCTCTATAGAGAATGGACCTCAAGGTGGCGGTGACTGGGAGTTGTCAGTTCTCCTCCACCACCCAACACCCTACCCCAACACAGAGAAGTTTAGCTTTAGTCTCCTACTTCGAGGATCTGCCATAAAACATCCCAGCAAACAAGAGTCGGGCAGGGTTTGGCAGGAAATTAGGTGTTTGAATAGGAGTATTTCATTAAATGAAACCAGGCATATAAAGTGAATAATACGGACTGAGCACATAGAGCTTTGTGCTTTATGGATGTGGGTAACCATTGCACTGCCTGCTGTGACTTTCCGTAAGCCTAGTCCATGTCTTCCATCAGGATAATTACACACAACATTTTTTTCAGCCTTTGAAAGATGCAGGGCCTCATTCTGCACTTGACTGCCTCTGTAACATGCCATTGATTTTAATGAGATTGCACTAACATGCCATTGATTTTAATGAGATTGCACTAACATGAAAGCAGAGCAATGGAGTGAAGGTTTAGGTTCATAAGAAGCAGTCCAGGTGCACAGCACAAAGGTGCTGCCACGGTTTAGTTACCCTCCTAATGAGCAGCGCAATTTTAGTACGTGCGTTTTCCTCCTTTGAGATCTATGGCCACACATGCAGGGAGCAGGACAGAGGTTGGCTCATGGGAGTGCATGTGCTGGCTCTGACTTGTGTCCCATGCCAACCCACTTCAAAGCCAACTCAGGCTGCTGGGGCATGGGGAGGGGGAGCAGTGGTGAAGGGGATGAGTTACAGCCTAGAAACAATACTCTCTCTTTTTCACTACCTGTGCCCATCCTTTGAGGCCCACTTAGAGGGGAATAGGCTGGCTCTCCTGCAAGCCATCCATCCAGGAATGAGGATAAATGTGGGCAGGCTGCAATGCAGTCACTCTCAGACCCAGATCCTATCTCAAGATTAGGCAGAGCAGCATCATGCAAGCTCCATGCTGGTATCTGTGCTGGAGAGATGGGCATCCCTAGGCTTACAGAGCTGGGTCACCTTTCCCATCTAACCATATCTGTATGGGCATCAGCTGTGCATAGAGAAGAGCCATTTTCATCTTCAACTTAAAGAAAGCTCTGCATATGTTCCCTTGTGTGGAAGTCTCTAAAGAAAGCTTTTCCTTCATGGCAATGTCACAGAATATGAGAAAGCCACTGAGATTAAGTCGGTCTGAGAAAATTCTTTGGTTTATTTCATGTTTTCAGGATGAAACCTTCAGAAATTTCAGATAAATGGAGCAGTGCTAGCTGATAATATAATTTCTTCCTATTGCCATGGTGAATTTCATAATGTGTATTTGTACCAGGGGTGAGTTCTTTCTTGTAGAAACACATGGAGATATTATGGCTCAGAGGCAGCAGCTCTCGGCATGGGAGTCTGTCTGTTTTACAAGAGGATTAAAATCTGTCCTGGTGCTAGTTTTGCATTATCTTAATGCCTTCTTTTCCTGTTGTCGTGGACAAAATTGCCAGGTTGTTAGTTGTTTGGCTGCGTGTGTTGTGCAGCCAAAATCCTGTCTGGGCTCCAAGGTGCATTCCCAGTAGCCCCACCCCCCTGGCAACCTTTGAGCTTTTGGGGAACAGATTGGGGCAGTGGAGAGTGAAGAGGAGTGCTGCTTTCCAGGAGCTTGCAGTGGAAGGGCCTGCTGAAACCCATAGGTGGCCCTGTGCACCAGTTACAGATGGATCCTGCCTGAGCAGGCAGATATGCTCACCTGTGTGTGTGTGAGGAGCCACTTGGGGATCCTGCTGCCCTGGGAGTCTCTCAGGGGGTCATTTCTTCTACCTTCTCCTGCATTCGAAGAAAGAAATGCGAAGTGGGCTTAAAGCCACCATCTCTCCACTCAGGAAAGTGTTACCTTTTGTAATACCAATGAGATGCTTTTCAACATCAAGTAAACGGTACATCCAGGCCCAATGTAGTTAGAGAGCCCAGGGTTCGTAGAGGCAGCTCTGACAAGTGCTTACAGATGGTCCATGTGTGTAGGTGGAAGTCAGGGATGTCCCAGGAGAGATGTGTCTTCTAAGCATTCATCATTGCTTTGTGAATTTATCTTCTGTGGTGTCTACCTCTTCTCCACAATGAGTAGTGTATTTCCAACACCTGATTTGACAGCAAAATATGCATAAAAAAAGCAGTGTGAGTCAGCTTACCCTGATTTTATGCAGGAGTCTAACCAAAATCGTAGGTCTGGTAGGTTTATGGCACTGCTGTGTTTGGTGTTTCCTTTCCTTACAGGGTTCTGAGGTATTGTATGCTGCATTTTAGACTTTAGAACTTTTAGACTTTTTAGAACTTTTTAACTTCTAGAAGTTACCTCACTTTGCAGTAAATAAACAATGCAAAGATGAAAGAAACCCCAACAGCTAATTGGGAGAGCACATAATGTGGAAAGTACAGTCATGAACATGGTATGGAAAGATGCAAGTTTTGGAGGGGCGTGTTTTGTTCCAGACAATGTCTTGCCACGAAATGAGTTGCAGAATGTGGGCTCACATTGCAATTTTCTCAGGCAGGTTTCCTGACCATCACTGCACCTCTGACTAGGGGTGGAGAACAGTCTGTACAAGGATTATCTAGAGGAAAACAAGCTCAGTTAACTTTATCCTGTACTTTCATCATGTTTGTTTTTGCAGTCAGATTAAATTCAGGCTTCACCACTTAAAGTGCCCTTAGGCTCTAATGTATCTCAGATATGGGACTTAAGATACTGTAAATTGATATTTATGCTATTTCTGCAGTGGGATATCCACTGAAGCCAAGGAATTTGAGTTGCTGGCCGACTAGGAAGGTTCTGAGCATCATGGGAGCTGCCAGCTGAGACAGCCAGGAGTCCTGAGGAGGGGTGCAGTGTCAGCACTGGGGAATCTCAGGTGCATCCTGGAGGAGAACCACTAATATTCTTTCATTTCTGAGGATGCGGGACTGAAGGGATGTGTGTTGAGGAATCAGTTGGGATCAGGTCCATTGACAGCTCATGCTATTCCTCTTTGTTGCATGGACAGTGAAAAAGAAATAAGTTAGTTTTGCTAGAAAGTTGTTTTTCTGTTAAAGTAGTGAGTCCCTCTTCTTGCAAATTAGATTTCCAGTGACAAGCATGAAAAAGGAGAAGTATCCACTGAAGCCACGGAGCTTTGGGTCAAGCCTGGAATACCACTGAAATTGAATACCACTCTTTACCTGCTTCCATTTTAAAGCCTAGAAAAGGTTAGACTAGAAGCCAGTAAGCAAAGAGCAAAAGGATACACACGTATACATTTGAAACACACTCAAATAGTATAGATTTGACATTTATTTGTTATCAAAAGCTTTAAGGCTGTAAGCCTAATTCTGCTGATGGTGCTGCCTAATCCAGCTGTGCTTTTATCCTGTGCCTGATATTTAGACTCTGGAGGAATAGCGAGAGCCAGAGCTGTGGCTCTGTCCTGCATGGGAAGCCAAGTCCTTATATTATCAGTTGTTCTGATGGGACCTCTGGCCTATGTGGTTGAGGAGATCCTATGTGGTTGGGCCATGTCAAAGAGAGCAATACACAAGTAATAACGTAGTTTTCGCCAGATGAAGAACTTCAGATGTAAGCAAGCAGACAGTGTTAGGGCTTGAAAGATGTATGGAAGAGAATACTGAACCAAAACTACAAAGAGCAGTTCTAGCAAAGAAAATATAGAATACCAATGTGAGTTAGTATTAGACAACCAGGTGGAGGAGATACTTTCCAGTGCTGCTTTTGAAGTTGCCGGTCTTAAAAAACACTTCCAAAATGGGTCCACCAAATGTTCTTTTTTTTCCATGTTTTGTTTATTAGGGATCGGAGAATAATTAAGTTTCTTACAACATACAAAGTACATTCACTTAATGTAACTCCATTTCTCTTGTCATTGAATATTTTATTGTAGGAAGGTTACAGCCCTACATACCATACCTGATTTTACAGTTTATGCTATATCCATCTGTCTCCAACTTACTGCCTTATGCTTGGAAGCTTTCAGGTCTGGTGTTGGACTGGGTTTCATGTTTTATTCTCCCAGAGGTGGCTGCTGAGTCGAACAGTGGGTTGGAGTTCTCCAGGAACTGAAACAGTGGCTTGATGTAAACCATGTGTTTTGGAGCCCATGCACTTTGTGTGGATGGCAGCAGGGAGCTGTGGGAGCCTGAGCTGTGCAGCCAGGAGAGCTCACCACCCTCCTGATCAGTTCTTCTGGACTATCATGGTGGTGTTTTTTGTCATCATGATGGACCTGAAGGAGGAATAACTTGCTGCTGCCCCATGTCCCTTCAGAGTGGGAATAGGTTTCAAAATAAGCTGGAGATAGAAGGTGCTATGGAAGTTTCAGCTGGGGTGCACTAAAGAACTTGGGATGAATGCACGTGGTGGGGGATGTTTTATAGTGCTCATGAGACAAATGTTAGTCTCCAAGTCATGATCACAAATTAAAAATACATGCTGTAGTTACACAGTTATGTAAAATAAAGGAAAGGGGCTTTTCTTAAGACATAGCTCTCCACAGCATCTCTTGAGAACAGTGTGGAAAGGGAAAGATGGAAAAAACAAGCTTTCCTTTTTTTATGATTGTTAAGAATGGTGAATATGGTGAATCTGGAAGCTATATGGCTCAGAGTGGATGGCTTTTGCCATTACTGTTCTAGGTTCAGTTGGAGGAACTGTTTCTATTAATTTTTTGTTGCTTGCTTTATGCATGCAGCAAAGCACAACTTTCTGAGTGTGTTCTTCCCTGCTGACTGTATGCTTTTACTTTCTTGTCGTATTGGCTGTTTGTGAAATATTATCAATACCTTTTGTAGTTGTTCTTCTGCACATAACCAATAGTGGGCTTTAATCCATCCTGTTTTTCTGTTCTTGGTATATTATTGGTTTTATCTGGGAGTTTTGACAAGCCCTTCCCCAACGGTATGCTCTGGATGGTCACAATGGTACAACTGAAGCTTTTCCATCTCTTGTGATGACAGTTCAAGTCAACCAGTCAGACCTACAAGGCAGCAGGTTTAGAGGGCAGCTCTGTCCTCACAGTGACTGACAAGGGGATGTCCTGCCAAGGAGTGTTAAAGTTGCAGTCTTGTCCTCATGGCTGTGCTGAAGTCTGTCCTAGAGGAGCTGGGAGCATTGGATCCTCTGCCTGCATTAGAGGGACCAGCCCCATGCTGCCTCTGCAATAGAACTCACAGAAGCCTGTTTGTGTTCTTGGTTAGTCAAGTAAAAAACCAGCAGAGGGTGAATGCTAATTTTTTTTATGATTTATGGATCAGCTATGAGGTGCTTTTTGATGGTCTGGAATAGTATTTGGAATAAATTTTGCTGGTAGATACTATCTTAGTGGAAGTAGGTACTTCTTATGATTCTGGATGTGTCAGGAAAGGCAGGGGTGAAGCTGTTTTCCGTATGGATGCTGTGGCACCCTGCAGAGCTGTGCTGCTTGCAGGCCTCCTGCCTTCTCCTCCAAGCTTACTGATGTGCAGCCATGAGGAAAACGTCGGTTTAGGGCATGTGTTTGACAATGAAGACATCAAGCTTGCAGAGGAGGACACAGACTAGTTTTGACTTTGGACATGATTGCTCAGCCATGCATAGGATAAATGGAAGTAATTACCAGGGTTGGGGTGTGAGAAGGGGATCTGTGATGGAGAGTATTTTGAAATAAACTGGTTGTGGTGCCTACAGTGGAAGCGCTTCTTAATCCCCAAGCTCAGCCCCGGTGGTGAGGTTGGCCATGGTCGGGACATTCCCACACCTTTGCCAGCTGGTAGCCATGGCTACAGTGTGCTTTCACAGCCCCTTTGGGGTTGCTGGGGTCTTTACCACCACGGTGGTTTGCTCACTGGAGAAGGCCAGATAGGAGACATCCAAAGGCAATGGACATGAGACCAGAGAGCTTCCTTCAGGGGGTGCTGACCCAGAAGGAAACGTGTATGTGGACTCCAGTGGGAGAATGTGAAACCTTCAATAACTCACTGTCAGTTGTTCTTAAATCATAATACATGCATTAAACATGTATAAATATGTTGTTGAGTTTGGAAAGATGCCCTAGTCCTACTGTACTTAACATTCAGAGGACTCTTCACTGGAAACTTATGTTAATGCTGTCAATTTAAAGAATGTCCTCTTGATGCCAGGTGACTCCTCTACAGATGTATAATGAATTGCTTTGCTTAAATCAGGCATCACTGTTGGATACTGGTCCTCTGCCCAGAACTCCTGGCTGGAGCCTGGTGAATTATGGCACACTTTCCATTGTGCCTTGCAGGAACTAGAGCGTTCCAGTCCTCCCTTTCCATGCCAAGCAGGAGCGTGTGGAAATGTGCTGAGAGGTTTTTTTTTTTCCCCTTTGGGAAACAAAGGCTTTATGTGTCACATGTGTCCATTGCTTTAACTGATTGGCTTATTTCCAGGCAGAGATCTGATGCTGAGTGGATGAACTGGTGGCATTAAAGAAGTTGATCAGCCCTCACAGAGACAAGGTTGACAATGCATTTTAAAATGCTAGCGGACCTACCAACCTGATAAGCCCGAGGCTGGATTTGTTCTCCTATTTCAGTCCTGCTTTCTCTGATTGTGCACTTGTGCTTTTACACATGCTAACTGCTGCCATGTAGCCCCACTAGACTCAGTGCTATACTCCATGCTATGGCTGGTCTGAAGTAAATCAGAGCCTTCTGGAGCTAGATAGAGTGGGCAGCAGATCTTGGTTTAGAGGGCCACATCAGCAGTGCTTGAGCTGGCTCACCAACTGCAGGAAATACCTCTGTAGAGTGAACTCTTCTCCGGATGGACCTGATCCAACCCTCATTGAAGCTGGTGGAATTACTCCCGTTTTCTCAACAGAGCTTGGATCAAACCACCAACTTGAAAAAAAATATTAAGAAATTCCAAAGTGACATGGTGCATTAATTTTTGGGTGGAAAACAAGTATCTTCCTGTGGTATTTTGTCTGTAATTTCTCTTTACTTTCCAAAAGTGGCTTTGTGATAGCTGGGTGGAGATTGGTAACAGTGAGAATACGTAAAGGCAAGGAGTAAAGCAGCTGCCCCTATGTGGATTGTTGGATGAGAAAGCTGGGATATTCCCTTGCCTTTGTGCCTCTCAGTGATGGTAAAATGCCTTTTTTCTTTTGCTGTTCATGTGAAGCAACCAAATTGAAAACCTTAAGTTGCATGAAGGATTACAGAGCTTTAGACACCTGGCTCTGCTAGTAAAGCTCTGTTTTCTCCTGTTTCAAATACCCTCTGTTTCATGATCTTTTTCAAATCAAGTGAAAAAGTGGTGTATCAGGATTGTCCCAGCCCTTAAAGCCAATGTACAAAATGATTGACTTGCTGGAAGATGGTAGAACACCATGTGGAAAACAGCACCCATTGCAGGCATGAAGAAGGGGAGAGCAATGATGTTGCAAAGTATTTCGGAAAAGAACAAACGCTTCTTGTCAAAGGACTGGCCATAGTATGACCCTTGGTGGTTAAACACCACAGTCTGAGCACAGGGCTTCCCCTCATCTCTGCCTTTCCTCAGTCTTTCTGAACCCTTGAGCAGATGCCTATCTTGGTTTCACGAGCTTCCAAACAAGGGCAATTGTGGAGGCATCCTAGGATGCATTTGCCACATGTGCAATGAACTGGAGTTCACCACTCAAGCAGTTGCATTTAGGAGAGGCTGACCAATCCTAAGGTAATGGCAAATAGAAGGAAAATGCAAAAAAGTTTTTTTGCTGACTAGGAAAAGCAAAAGCAAACGTTCTGTACCTTGACTTCTGGTGGTAAATTGACGTGCCTGATTTTTTGTGACCTCATATTTCAACTACTTTTTTTACTTACATCCTAATAGGTTTGAGTTGCTTGGGATAATTTTCCCCAAAGTTCTAGACTGATTACTAGGGGTCAGTACTTCCTTTTTCTTCTGGAGCTACTTTGTGTTTTCCTTTGCTAGATAATTGATGAGGCCCTCTGAAGAAACTGTGTGATTTGGCAAGTGCAAGCTACCTTCTTGTGTGGTTGTTTAGAGGATGTTTTGACTCTCAGCCTAGACCTCATGCTCTGGATTTAAATAATCTTTAAAATGTTCTCTCACAGTGCTAACATGCACAGAAACTTTGGCAATACTAGTGGACGTTTCAAGTGCCAAAATTCAATATTGAGGCTTTAACGAACCCTGTATTTTGGGGCCTGAGATACTATACACAGATTCCTGCAGCTGTAGGTAATGTTGGGTTTCTACACTGAAGAGAGCACTCTCATTTTCTAGAACATAGACAAGGATTTGATTTCATTTTAATTGATGGTAGCTCTTCAGATAATGTATGAAGACATTTCTCAGTTGATTTAGTTTGGCCAGATAGAACGTACAGGAAACTGTTGAATCAGTTTTGGAACCAAAGTGAAAAACTTAGTGACATTTACATGGGCAAATAGTGGGGAGCTGGGGAAGAACCAACCTTCAGTTCAATCAAGCACTTGATAGCTGTTCTCAAAATTTATTGAAAAAAATGGGTTGAGAATGAATGCTTTTCATTGCAACTGATTTGGGACCTCTCCCAGAGTTTACTGTATCTAATTCTTTTTTGTTAGCTTTGAGCTCTTCAAGACTGTTGTCTGTGGGGAGGAGTTCAGTGTTCTTACAGAAAGGGGATATTTTAGGAACTGGGTTACTTAAATGATGCACTGGATTTATTTCTTTCTCCTATTTATTTCTTCCTCCTCCCGCCCATCCTGATGAATGTAGCTTGTTTAGGACAGTGGGTTTGTTCTGGGATTTTTGGGATTTTTTGTTTGGTTGTCTTTTTTTAAGATGAATGAGCCTTGCCAGCAGGACCAAACTGTGATCCTTAGGACATAGTGAGCTTCGTCTTCCCTGTGGAAATTTTCAGGAGCCAAGATGAGATGAGGAGACCAGGGCAGGAGAGTGCTCAGGTGGGGGGACTGTGTCAACGAGAGGCAATCACTTGCTGTTCTGTGGGGGGCTTAAGGAGTAGGGAAATGTCCTGACTAGAGGGAACACTGGCCTTATGGCATGACTGAGCCCAGCGGGACAGCAGTCCTGTGGGTGCTCATATGAGGTGACATGAGCCAGCTTCACCTTCTTCCTCATTGTGGCTGAAGTCAGCGCCTAAAGCCTTATCCTTGACCGCTTCTGGGCTGTGGGCTGCAGTGAGGTAGACAAGTTCCTTCTGCTGCTCTTTGTTTTTAATGAGGAATCCCTCTCTTATTAAGCCTGGCTTGTACTTCTCACAAAAATACTGATTTTGATGGATCAGCCATTACCAGCAAAGCCATTTAAACCATTCTCTGATAGCAGCATCCTGGATGCTGTCAGAGTTGTGCCAGTCAAACTGTAACAAGGAAAGCTAAACAGAAACTGGAGCTAAGTAGTGAAATGGGAAAAGTGGGCAATAAAGTGTGGTGCTACCATGAGGAAAGTAATGAAAGCCTTGGAAAGCCCTGGTTTTAAAATCTCAGCTGATCCCCTGCATTCAGCATTTGGGTCAATAAACTTGCCTAAAACCACATTTGTTTTAAATGGAATACTTTCCATATGGCTCTCTGGCTGGGCTGGTTCCTTTTGTATCCGCTGTCCCTTACAACTCTCTGTTTTAATTCCGGTTGTAAGCTGTGGCTTTGACTGGGGGAGCAGAGCTGTCGAGCTGCAGTGTCCCTCCTGGACACCACAGGCAAATGGGCTCTTGGTGCACCATGACATACAGGGCCACCAAGGGGAAACCCAAAGTGTGTGCTTGCACCACTGCCCAGCAAGCCAGGAGAGTGTGGGTGGTTGAGAGGAGGTGTTACTGCCCTCTGGCAGGGCTGTGCTGCTCAGGACAGTTATTTTGATCCAGGTAGATGGTGGCTACCTAGGACCTAGGGCATGTGGGGTTCAAGGAGAGGCTGCAGGAGTGGGGCTGGCCCAATCTGACAAGTGGGAGGACAGGGCAGCATTGCACAGCAGCCAACTGCTGTCTGATGGGGACTGCAAGGAAGCCACTACTTGGTGGTGGCAGGCCACAGGGAATGCTGGGCAGCAGTTGCTCTTTGGGAGTTTGGGGTTGGAAAGGGCAGGGAGGCTATGCCATCTCCATCCTGAGGCGTTTTGAAGACTGAGCTAGGGAAAACCAGGGCTGGCCTCATGCAGTGTTGGAGGCAGTTTGTCTTTGAGCAGAAGGTTGAGAAGAGACATGCAGGGGACCCTTCCAACATGAATTTTGCTCTTTTTCAGTTCTCCATGGTGGTGTGAATAAAAGCTGTGTGCCTACATGATCAGTGACTTTTGAAATCTGGGTTAGCAACTGTTCAGGATAGCAAGAAAAAGAAACTGTGTGGGAGCAAGTGATTTTTTTTTTTATAGAGTATGTGGCTGAGAACATTCCTTAAAAAGTGTTCAGGGAGCCTCATGAAAGCAACCATATTTATTGTATAGCAAAAGGCATTTACTGCATGTTAAACGTTTAGGACCAGATCCACTGCTGTGATCCAGCTAGCATACACTGTTCTGGCAACACAAAGTGTCTGTAAAACCAGCTTAATTGCCTAAGTAATCTGGGTTATAGTTGCTTTGCTTTGCTGTGGTGGTGAGGGACAGCCATAAGAGAGAAACTGCTGAAGTCTTTGTATTTAAACTGATGATCAGTCTCTCTGTAGGCAAAACAAAAAGGTAAGGCTTGCCATGCTGAGATACTGCCTAGTGTTTCTGAGTTTCCTGGGAGTGTGTGGTTCTCTGCTTATGTTATACAGCACATCAGCATTGAAACCTTGTGTTTCTCACAGGGGTTTCAAGATAAGCTTTGCCAACAGCTGTGAGAGTCACTATGATCCCTTCCAAAAGGAAATTTAATAGAACCATTTGTTGGGAGTGTCTAAGAATATGCAACCTTTTCAATAGATCAAGACCAGTGAACAGTTTGGTTATAGATGATGTTACTGAGCAGAAATACTGGAAAAGAACCTGTTTTTGGTGTGTGTGGGGACATGTAGACATCAATAAATACTTGAAGTAACATATTTAAGTGCTGCCTTTAATTCGTATGAGCTCCTGAACTGGTGCTGGAAGGAGGATGTCAGTATTACTCTGGCAGGAGGTTCTTTACTGTGTCATCTTTCATTGTCTATCCAGGTCCCTGGCAGCTGTTGCTGTCCCAGTCTCTTGTTCTCCTGACGTTGCTGTGGTTGCAGCAACTGGCTTAGCCAGCGAGTGAGAGCCTTTCAGTACAGTGTGTAGCATCTGCACTGGCAGGTTCACACAACCTTGTGCTTGGTGGAATGGCACTGCTACAGGAGACTGAGAGGGACCTGCTTTGAATGTGAAATGTAAAATTGCTACAAGGGTGGGCAATCTCAGGCCTGGCTGGTGCTCCCAGCATTCTTCTTCCTCCTGTTTCTGGCGGATGTGCTTGCAGACTGTGCAGTAGCATGGTGCAGATTATATGTGATGGAGAATGCCATGAAAACTGGAGGTGCTGTTCAGAGCAACCAAACTGCTTGCTTGAGTAATGCTTCCATCACTGTCACTTCTTAAAAGAGTGCTGTTAACTTGCCAGTAAATGTAAAAATAAATGACTTGCATAAAGTACCTGTTACAGAGAAGAACACTCAAGGGATTATATAATGGGAGTTTGGGAAGTTGAATCATGTGTGGAACAGACCTGTTATACATGAGGCTGTCAAGGAGCAGAACGGTTAGTGATGGGTCTAGGAGAAAATAAGCTGCTTTTAATGTGGGTTGCTTTCTAAAAGGAAGTTTAAAAATAGTGAAACAGTTCTGTGCTTCCTTTTATGCTAACATTTAGCATTTGCCAAAAAAATAATGTACTGGTGTGCCTAAAGTAGGGAAGGGGAATTCAAAAAAAAAAAAAAAAAAGGAAAAGTGAAGAGATTGAACTGGAAAGCTACAAGACATCCCCAGTTTCTGGCAAGGTTTCTTGCATTATGATATGTTTTCATTTGTGGTGTCTTGCACTGGTCTGTCTGAAGAGCCTGGGAAAAGATACTATTGAATATTGTACATCCCACTTGGAAAATTTGTTACTGCACTTGGGTTGTATAGGGAAATGAAAACAACTGTAAAGTTATGCCCTTTTTTCTGATGTAATTTAATAGATGTGCTTGGAACAGACATATGCGGACTGTTGTATGTCATGTGCTTCATAATAACTGCGATGGGTTTTGTGTGTTTGCTTGTTTTTTGAAGAGAAGGACACGCCAAGCAGAACTCTGAGAGTGCGCGCCCAGTCTCCTGATGGAAAGTCGTCTTTTCGGTGGAAGCCACCTTATGGAGCAGGCTTCAGGAGTCCGCACAGCAGATCCCAGGGTTACCTCCGTGGGTACGGAGAGAGCAGCCGAAGGATGAGCTACGCTCCCCTGCCGCATGAGCGGCAAAACCAGGAAGCGAGAAAACTGGGTGAGTCAGATTTCCCTGGTAGCATCCAGCCGGAACAGCACACGTCTCTAATCCCCTGTGGCTGCTGGGTGGCCACGGATCACGTGATGTTGTAGCCATCAAAATAACTTCTTCTTGTAAGTGAAAATGCTCACTATAATTGCATTTTCTAATGTGTTCCTGATGTGGTGACCAGGGTGGAAAGTGTAGCAGAACCTGATGCTGCGTTAAAGAGACACCGTGAGCGAGTTGCTCGTATCAATAGAGGGAGGGGCTGGGGAGAAGAGGCTTAGCTCAGATTCTCATTGCATGTGGTGGAGCTGCTCTTTAATCTGCTGTTCCTTGTCGTCTTCTTACAATTTCAATTCAAGAGAGGTTCTCCTCCCCTTCTATTCTGCATTGGTGAGGCCGCATCTGGAGTATTGTGTCCAGTTCTGGGCCACTCAGTTCAAGAAGGACAGGGAACTGCTCGAAAGAGTCCAGCACAGAGCTACAAAGATGATTAAGGGAGTGGAACATCTCCCTTATGAGAAAAGGCTGAGGGAGCTGGGTCTCTTTAGCTTGGAGAAAAGGAGACTGAGGGGTGACCTCATCAATGTTTCCAAATATGTAAGGGGTGAGTGTCAGGGGGACGGAGTTAGGTTTTTCTCAGTGATGACCAGTGATAGGACAAGGGGTAATGGGTGTAAATTGGAGCATAGGAGGTTCAAGGTGAATATCTGAAAAATTTTTTTTACTGTAAGAGTGACAGAGCACTGGAACAGGCTGCCCAGGGAGGTTGTGGAGTCTCCCTCACTGGAGACATTCAAAACCCACCTGGATGCGTTCCTGTGTGATGTACTCTAGGTGACCCTGCTCTGGCAGGGGGGTTGGACTAGATGATCTTTCGAGGTCCCTTCCAGCCCCTAAGATTCTATGATTCTATGATAATTTGTGCCCCTATGTTTTTTTCAGGACAGTGGAGAAAAAAAGTAACGCTTTCATTAAATGTATCCATGTTTGCCAGTAGGGCTGTTTCATGGGCTCTGTACTACAGGGTTACTCTGTTATGTTCATGTTCTCTCCAGTGTCTTCATGATGCCCTGGTCACTACAAGGTCCTGGGATAGTCAGGCTGGTCTCTTCTGTGCTCCCTGACATACCATAGCCATTTGCGCTTGTGCTCTAAATCGTGTGCCCTTGATAGAAAGAATTTCCCATCTAATGATAGCAGTGGGGTTTGCAACAGCTTTATTTCCCCAGAGGCTGAGCATTTCCCATTGCACCGTCTGTGTTGCTTGCCTGTGTAGTGGCAGAGCTGTCTCTGTCCTGCTGCCTGAGGTCCTCTCACGTGAGCAGGCACTAGGTCTGCACACATGAGCCTTGTTTTAACTCTCTTCCTGCAGGCTTCAGCTACTCTTTGTTGTTTGGGTGTGTTTGCTCAAGGTTAGGCTTCTTTCTCTCAAAATCTCTCCTCTAGGCTGAAAGCCTGTCCCATAGATGATCCAGTCTTGGGTTATAAAGTGGGTGATGATTCCAAAATCACAGATGGCTTTGCAGTGTACATGTCTATTTCCTCTTCTGCTTTGTGGGTTTTGTAATAAATGCACATCTTTATCTCCATCTGTCCAAGGAGAGACAACTCTGCAGTCACCGTTAGCAGTTATTTCACCCTCTCCTACCATGAATCTTTTACTTCTCATCCCTTCTCTAGTATCCCTCAATTTTTTATCTTTCTATGCACTGCTTATGAAGGGGCTGTTCTGGCATCTGTGCTGAGGTGTCAGGATTGAGATGTGTGTGGAAGATGCTCCCCTGTATGTTTGATGCTCCGCATGTGCCACTACTGTGCAGGCTGAGAGCCTGTCCAGGCAGTACACGGATTTAGTGGGAGTTGAATAAGGAACTTAATCTTGATAAGAAATACTGCATAATATGATTTGAAGCATCTATTTCTTGTTTTAATTACTTTAATATCATTTTTTTATAAAGAAGGAAACTTTTAAAATGTCAAATTACCAGGAAAAGAACTCAGATCTGGAATATATCACTCTTGTAATGGTCGTTTCATGTTAATAATTTGCTTTCCTGTTTCTAAAATACCTTTACTGTTCTTACTGCATGCATATTAAAATCTCTGATATAAATACTATGTATCTAAATAAATTACCTTTCAAAGCACTATCTCAGGAAATAATAAAATAGACCTCTACCTGAAGAGACAAGTGTTTTGGTTTTTTTGCAATGACAAAGTTACAGAAAAGCCTCTATTTTTTCCCCCTGCATTTACAGCCTCTGAATCAGTTCATGTGGTTTCGCTGCCATCAAGGAGCTCCCAAGGACGGAACCAGCCTGTCTATAGGTCATCTTTAACTAAAAGGAAAGTCACAGGTATGTTTCTACCACATCTGTCAATTCATGGAGACATTTGAATGCAATGAGATGGCTTTGTGATTTTTAGACTGCAAGTCTTTTGGTGCTGGAGCTACGAAGTTTTTCTCTCTGTGTTAAAGAGCTTGCTGGATACCTTCAATTGCTTCTCTAATTCAAGCAGGATTAATAAAGTGATACAACTCTGCAACATGGTTGGTTGGACTTTTCTTCTTGCATTCTTTGGTTTGTTTTTTTTGGTGTGTTTTATTATTTTTTTTAATCTCCTCCTCTGAGGCTACTGGCAAACATTATGGCATGGCAATAGCCACATAAGCAGACTTGATTAGATCAAAGCCAGGATCTCCATGACAGTATGCCTTCTTCTCAGATCTACCCCCTTTCCAGAAGCCTAAATTTGCTCAGCAAAACTTTTTACTTTCTTTTGGAAAGAAGGCGTTACATACTGCTGCCAAGGTTAAAAAGGATGAGCAAGTTTCTGAATCATCTCCATGCCAGCACCATTTTCTCACTCCCTCAACTTGCTATGAGAATGCCATGGAAGTGGCAGAGTGTTTTGGTGATGGAGAGCACCTTTGTCAGAACTGGAAACTGTGGTGTATTGAAATCCCACCTCACACCTGTTCTAAGGAGGTGATGCCATCCACTTCTCATGCTCACTGTCTCCCTTCAAGGTGCTCCTATTGCAAAACTTTGTGACTATGTCCCCTAAACCAGTTGTGCGTAGTAACTGAGTCCTCTCAGACACTTTTGTGTAGTAGCTGTTTGGCTTGGAAAACCTGGAGTTGTCTGAGAACCCTCTACATTAAAAAACGGGTTGGAAGAAGTGAAATTAACTTCCTTACTGCCTGCCTTCTGCGTGGGCAGTGCTGGGTTTTGGGGCAAACTGCCACGCACTGAAAAGAAGGACAGTCTTCCTTGAACTTTGCTCATACACAATTAAGGTTCCTAGAGAATAAAATTGTACTCCAAAGTTTACTGGCCCCTTTCTTTTCTCCAGACATCAGTATTTTTCCAGTGTTACTCTTCTGTAAAACTTGGGCTGGAGGGTTGCGCCTGGTGCATTCTATGCCTCTGGAAGACTTGGGAGTGGTTACTGTGACACTCATAGGAAGAGTCATGAATCTTTCTTGGGGCACTATGTAGACTAGACTGGAAAAACTTTGATGGACAGATAGAAAAAGGAACCTGATAAAAATAAAAAACCTGAAAAAAATTAAATTAGTTTCACTTAATTTCAAAGTGTTGTGAATTATTTGCAAAAGATATTCTGATATGTCAAAACAGCCCACTTCAATGTTTTCTTTTTTCTTTTCTTTTAAACTTTTACACTTTTGTCTTGTATACCATGAAAAATAGAAAAGCTGAATTCAACCAATCTCTGTGAAGCACTCAAAAATGTAAAATATGCAGGAATTGTCCCTTGTGCAGGTTTTTTGACAGTCCCTAGTTTTACTGCCCCTTAAAATGAAACAAAATTTTTAAATGTCAGAATTTTTCAAAAGGCAAAGTTTCTGCTTTCCAGGAAGCTCTAGCAGTGAGTTTGCCAGAAACTAGGAATGTCAGTATGTTAATAAGACATTTGCTGTGAGTAACTGTTTGGGGACTGGTAGAACATTGAAAGACTGCAGAATATATTGGTACTCTGGTCTTGTAAGCAGCCAACTAACAGAAGAAATAATATTTCCATGTGATACCATCAATAGTCAGTGTACTTTGTTTTCTACTACTGCTGTATTTGTATTCGTTTGTGCGGTGTGTGTATCATAACATCAGCTAAAGACAGTTACTATTTTTTATGAGAACTTCCATCTTGTTGATGTGGTATTTTGTTTTGCCTTTTCAGAGGAGGAAGAGGTGGAGGTGGCACAAGATGTAACTGTTCGAGTTATGTCCTCTCAGTCTGTGCTCGTGTCTTGGACAGACCCACTGTATGAAAAACGGAAGGTTGCAGCAAATAGGTATTTAGCCCTGTGTTTTCTTCTCTGAACACACGCTAAAGGAGAACTGCTGCCAACTCACTACCAATTGCTTTTGTATTTATTTAATTATAATTGGGGAATCATTTAGCTTAGGTTGTAGGAATTTGCATATCCCTACTTATGGCAGTGACTTCATGGTCATGAAGGACATGCTTCATGGAAGAGAAGAGAAACCTGACATGGGTAGATGTGGGGGGATGAGTTCTGTGTAAGCACTGGGCTACATGGGTCTAGATCCCTTCTGATTGTTGTCAAGTACCAACCAGGTACTTTTTTTTTTTTGCTATTCAAATGCTGCTATGCCACCGTGTTTGGCAAATCCTTATGCCCACATGGGGAAAGAAGAGGTGGGGATGGAGCACGAACCGCAGAGAGGCAGAGGCAAGGTGTTGAGTTGGATTGTTGGAACAGACTGCAGCTTTGAGAGAAACATCTGCAACAGAAATGACACCTGTCATTGCCCTCTGCATCTGCTGATCCTCCAGAAGCCCTGCACAGCAGAGGTTGATTGGGTTGGGGTCTCCCACTGTCAGGAGAGCTTGGCTGGCAGCAGTGTGCTGCAGCAGTTGGAGACCAAAATAAACAGAGAAATGGGCTGGAAGCTGCCAAGAACCTGAAAATGCTGGATTGTGTTGCTCAGCCTAGTAACAGTGAAGGGCTGTTAACCTGGGGCTGAAGTACCCCCGGGGGCACAGCAGGAAAAGTGGTAATTTTACATGTTCTCAGTTTCCTTGTGGAAGCGATTATCTGGGCAGACACGTGGCAAGCCAGCTGCCAGCACTGCTCTGGGAGTGAGGGGCTCCCAGACATCTGGCCATGCTCATGGCTGTGGGGTGGTGGGATGGTGGCCTGGAGCCTCCTGGGACCCCTGGCTTGGTTCAGAAAACCCTGTGACTTCCTCCCAGGGCAGGGGGTGTTTCAGTGAGAGGCTGGGAAGAGTGATCCATCCCTTAGGGTAAACGCAATCAGAATCCGTTAGTGGAAGGCAGATTCTTAAAAGATACTGGCTGGTGGTGGGATTTTGTTGTTTGCATTTTGGTGGTTTCCCCAGCAAGCCCCAGCAGACTAGGCAAAGGGAAAACAGCCCCATCCCTCTCTGGTTCTGCTAATGCTAGATTTTGACATGTGAATTCTTACTTTTGTGTGTTTCTGGTCCCAGGCAGTACAATGTTCGCTATCGGGAAAAGGGGGAGTCAGCAAGGTGGGATTACAAGCAGGTGTCCAACCGGCGGGCACTGGTGGAGAATCTGCTGCCAGACACCGTGTATGAGTTTGCTGTCCAAATCTTGGAGGGAGAAAAGGAGGGGAAATGGAGCGTGTCTGTTTACCAACGGACTCCAGAGGCAGGTACGTATTAAAAAGGTCCTTGGGAAGATACAGTTTTTAGAGATTAAATTGTGAGACACAGCTGACCTGAGGGAAGGACAAAATAATTGATTCCTGGGGCAGAAAGTTGGGAACCTGGGAAAACCCTCGTTCCTGCTGCCTGCAGCAGTGCCCTGGAGAGCATATCAGGGCTGCTCGTGCAGCATGACGAGAACAGTGGAAGGTGAATTGGGTATTTTGGGGGGATGGGTAAGCAGCTTGGACCCCAGCAGCTGTACTTGCCTCTTCCTTTGGAGGTGCATCCTGGCTGCTGTCCCTCTCTGTGTGTAGAAATTTTAAATCTTTCTGCCTTCACCAGTGAGAAGCCACAGGGTCCCTTTGGTACAGGGAGGTGGTCCATAACAACTGAATTACCACGTTATTCCAGATAAGCCACAGTAGCAGTCTTCTGCAGGCAACATGTTCCTGAAAGTATGGAATGAAATTTCATTACAGAAGTCTGATACAGAGATATAACACCGGCACGCATGGAACTGAGCCACGTGTGCTTTTCACATGTATCTTTGAAACAGCCACATAGGAATTTCTGCTATGAGGAGAGCAAAAGGTATATGCTGTGCAGATCAACTTTTCTTACTTGCCTCTCCTGCATATGGCTGTTTCACAGCTCCTGCCACTGCACCTGAAAATTTGGATGTTTGGCCATTAAAGGGCAAACCAACGTCTGTAGCGGCATCCTGGGATGCTCTCCCAGAGAGTGAAGGAAAAGTCAAAGGTAAGTCATCACTGTCAGTTTTTAATCCCCTCAAGGAGCTGGTCTTCTTGAAGCCAGACTGAGCGGCAAGCTGGAACCCCTGACTGTGTCAGGATTTTTTCACTTGTTAAAGACTTATACCCAAGCAAGATTTTCTTGTTTCCAGCCCAGCATCTCGGCACTGCCTCTGGGAAGCCATCGTCACTGTGTGCCTGGGATGTCACAGAGCTTCCCAGCGTGTTGCGTGTGCACACATACCTCTTCTTCCATTAGAAAGCAGGTTGAAATGGAGCTCAAGAAGGAAGGTTCCTAAAGGATTTGCAACAATTAGGCGAAGAAGGATAAGTTGGGTAGTTGCCAAGAAAGCGAGTGGGTTTATGTTGCATTTTATTTCTAGTTTATGGCAGAAGGAAAGCCTCAGCTTAAGAAGCAAGCATAAATAATTATTTCAATAGATGTCATGCGTAAGCCTTTTGCACTATAGCATTATCTTTCCAATATCTGAAGGAGGCCTACAGGAAAGCTGGGGAGGAACTTTTTACAAGGGCTTGTAGTAAGAGGTCAAGGGAAAATGGATTAAAACTGGAAGAGGGGAGATTTAGGTTAGACATTAGGAGGAAATTCTTCACTACGAGGCTGGTGAGACACTGCAACACGTCACCTGGAGAAGTTGCGGAAGCTGCATCCTTGGAAGGGATTCGAGGCCAAGTTGGATGGGGCTCTGAGCAACCTGATCTAGTGGGAGGTGTTCCTGCCCATGCAGGAGGGCTGGATCTAGATTATTTTAAGGTCCCTTCCAACCCAAACCATTCTGTGATTCTATCATTATTGTACATAGTTATAAGGCTAATTCATCAGTGGCTATTTACTTACATGGGATTAAAAAAAAAAATCAACTTTCTGGGATATTTTTTTTTCCTTTTTTCTCTCTGAAAATGAACAGGCTGATTTTTTGGCTGATTCAGTTCTCCAGTGGTTGACGTGACTGTGTTCTTGAGTTACAAAAGTTTCTGAAGGTGCCTTATCAGCACTGTAGCATCTCAGGATTTAAAAAACCTTTGGCCTGGAGGAAAGTGTCTGCATACAAGACCTACTTTTTGTGTTCTTCAAGGCAGTGGTGGAATTCCTTCCTCTTTGAAGTCAGCCGGAATCTTGCCAGTTGCTTCAATGGAGCTACAATTGTGTCCAAGTATTATTATTTTTTAAACTAGGGTTATGCAGGGACATTATCTGAAATTTCAAATCTGTTTCTAATTTTGAGCAGTCTGTAGACCTTTGTCTGTTTTTGTCTGTTGCTCTTTAGATGATTCATCTAAGGCAATAATTTTAATGATACCTGATATTTAAGGGCTGAAAGCTTATATGTGTCTAATATCATTGTTTTCCTTGAATATGAAGTATTACATGAGAAGTCTTATTTTTAAACCAAATAAATGACAAAAAAGACATTTGTACTGGCTAAATGAAACCACTGAATTAGCACTTCATAGTAATTTGGTAGCACATGGGAATCAGGAATTTTTGTCTTTTTATTCTTTTGTTTTTCAACACTGCCCTTTTATATATTTATACCACACATTAAAGTAGTGGGAGAAAGTGCCCTCCAGTAGCCATTTGAGAATTACCATAAGTAACATTGGTGCCTCTGCAATTAAAGCAGAGGCACTGGTGTTACTGAGCATTAAATGCATTTGCATTTAATCAAATATATACATTTAATTTATGAAATATATATTTTTTCTTTATTTTGAAGACCTAGGCATGTCTTAGCTCTTAATCCAGGGAAGGTGGGCTCATTTTCAGAAAAAAAAAAAGTTTCCTTTTTTACAAAGTATTATGTTCTAGTGTTTTCCTGTCATGGCACTGTGACTGCTCAAGTGTTATGGTGTTTCATAGAGTGGTTTTGGTTGGAAAGGACCTTGAAGATAATCTAGTTCCACCCCCCCTGTCATGGGCAGGGACACCTACCACTAGACCAGCTTGCTCAAAGCCCCATTCAGCCTGGCCTATGAACACTTCCAGGGAGGGGGCATCGACATGAGCAACCCGTGCCGGTGTTTCACCACCCTCACAGTGAAGAGTTTATTCCTGATGTCTAATATAAATCTACCTTCTTCCAGTTTGAAACTGTTCTCCCTTGTCCTGTCACCAAATGCCCTTGTAATTTCAAAAGAAACGACATGATTCTTGGTGTAGAGAGATAAATTTGGCACCACTTGGAATTTATTTTCAAAATCCTGTTTCAGTCTGATACCTGTACCTCTTGCAGAGGATTGAAAAGAAAAGGAAGCCTGCATATGGCTGAGATCTTACCTACACTCCTTGGGAGTGTAGTGGGAAGTCTTCTCATTATGCCTACAATGGATGAAATTTCTCTCTATCCAGAAAGCTATCACAGAGCACAGGTGCCCCAGTAAACTGAAAGGTGTGAGCAGAGTGAATTTCTTAGGTGGCAACAAGACCTTGGTTGCTCTCCCTGCAGTCGTGTTTGACCTCAGCTTTAGTTAAGCACAGTGTGACAGATTTTGATTTTGTGGGATGGGTGTGCTGTTGCTACCATTTGGCAATATGCAGTGCTGTTATTTCCTGGTAGAATTATATTTTCTGAGTAAGATCTCAGTCATCCAGGCATGAATTTTACCTGCTCGCCTGTGGATTGTAGCTGAAACCCCTCTAAGCAAAGACTCAGCTGGAAACACTTATGTGTGACTGCAGTAATACTGTTCCCAAGATTAAAGTAAGTGCTTTGGTGTTTTCATGGGTATGCCACTCAGGCGCCAGCACTGCTGAGGAATGAGTATATGGCCTTTGGAGCTGGTAGAGTTTCACCACAGTGGACTGGCAGAGCTGCTTTTGCATTATTGGGATCTTAAAGCACAGTGCAATTATAGCTGTGTCAAGGTTCTGTTGGAAATGTAAGATAAGAAAGTAACTAATACTAGTGAATAATGTCACCTGATTTTAATACTGATGCCTTGAACAATAATTACGTGACTACACCATTTTGTTGTCTTCCAAAGAATTTCTGTGGGAAAGACAAATTATTAATATTCTGTTTTGCTGTGGACGTAGCTACAGTCAGCAACGCAATTATGTGTTGTCCACCATTGTGAGCAAGTTAAGTTTTGGCAGAATTTTCTCTGGATCATGTGTTGTTGATTGCAATTATCTTGGTAGCTAATCAAGAAGCTGAAAAATTCTCTTTCTCTTGGGAACTCTAAAATCTGCTTCTGGTCCATCAGCTGTACCAGCACAGGTATTTTAAATGTAGCAATCTGCACTACCTAACATTTGTAGCGTCTTTCAGACAAGATTTCCACAAATAGTAGGACACTGCATATTTTCTGCTAATGTTCATATGTGTTTTCTGCCTACAGTGCATTTTATCTTTGTAGATTTCATCTGTTATTTCTGATTTTTATTTTTCAGAGGACTAATTTTTTTTCCCTATATTTGTGGGTGTCCAGAAACAAAAAAGGCCTCCTGTTGCAGTGCACCAAGCAATGCAGTAGTTGATGCTGTATCTTTCATATGTCCCTCTCACCTTCTCTGTAATGCACTGATGTCATCTGGCTCTTGTTGGTGACTCTTCGCTCTGATGGGCATTGTTGCATATGTATTTTCGGAAGGTAGAGCTAACATAATCTGTCTCAGTCATTAGGTCATCAATGTGATTTGGTTTTGTCTGTTAAGATGAATGAATGCTTGACTTACCTACATATATGTGTATAAATCTCTCTCTCTTTATACTCCAGCTGTTGACTCAGCGTGCATTGCTAGTGTATTAATTTTAGTAATGCACGTTCTAATTCATCCTACCCATACAGTCTGTCTGCTGGAAACGGGACTGTTTTCAGTTTCCTCCTTCCAACCGTCTGCCAAATCATTTCAGAATACATTCTTTCATACGCCCCGGCTCTCAAGCCATTTGGAGCAAAGTCCATCACCTACTCTGGAGCTACAACATCAGCCATAATAGATGGTCTGCAGGCTGGGGAGCGCTATATTTTCAAAATTCGTGCAGCAAACAGGAGAGGACCGGGTCCTCAGTCTAAAGCCTTCAGTGTTGCCATCCCAGCAGGTAAGTACCAGGCCATGCACAGAGCGCTTAGTCTGCCCATTCTTGCCTTGGTCCCAGTTATGTTCTTTTCTTTTGTTTATGTTCTTTTCTTAACTTCCGTCTAAGCCACGGGATTTTACTTCCTTCATACGATTTCTGTTACTGCAGCATGTGAAAGGACACTTTATGGACATTTTAACATTTTAAATAAATGCATACCATACTGTACTCCTGCATGGAAACACTATGTGGTCTTGTTACCTAAAGGCCAAAAAATACAATGCTTTGGGTCTTCAGTTGTGCTATTCCTATCCTTGCGTTTGCTTCTTGTCAAGAAGGTGGGGGGACAGAAGATTTGCTGAGTTAACTAGGAGTGTGGGCCACAGCCTTAGATGGAATAATGCACCACCATGCCATCAACTTTGCTAAACTCTGTGGAAGATTTGGTTCCACTGATATGGTGTTGCAGTCTCTGCTTTTAGATATTTGATTTCAGTTGCTCTAAGTTTTACCCAAGTTAAAATAATTCCACATAGGCTAGTTAATACAGAAATAATTATTGTCTCATATTCTCATAAGTTGTCTTGTTCTGGATGGTTTCTTCTCTTACTCAGTTTTTTGTGTTTCTTCTCTAGTTATGAATAAACACTTTTTTTTTTTTTTTTTTTTTTTTTTTTTTTCTTCCCAGCAGCTCATGAGGATTCAGTTGCTCAGCAACAAACAAATATAGAAGATAATTCAGAGACTAAAAAACCTGGGAGTTCTGGTTCGTCTCCTTCTCAAACTTCCTCCATTTCTTCAAAAGTCCAGCTATCGCTTTCCTCTAAGCAGTCATCTGTTCATTCCCCTAGTGTTAGTGATAAAAAGAGTCTTCTTTCTGAATATAAGAATAAAATATTGTCCCGAGGAGGAATCACAAGTAAATCTCAGTTACCTTCCAGAAATACAGGTGAGCCGAAACCTGATCTCCAATCCACTGAAGTGACAGATGGCCATGATTCCTCCCAAGAAACTCCAACAATGCCACCAAAAGCCCAGGATCAGAGGAGGATTGTTAGACCCTTGTCCCCTAGTCGGTCAGTCCACCCTGTCCTTGCCTCAGGGAGAACCCCTCTTCGAACCCATACATCAGAGGTGTCACAGCAGACGAGCACAGAGAAACAGGAGCCACCAGCACTGTTACCATCATCAGCACAACACTCTTCTGCCTCATCTGTTCCTAAATACACAGATAATGAAACAAAGCAGCTGAGACAAAGCAACACTAATGTGCCTACTAAAACCTCTTCGCATCCTCTGCCTGCCAAAAAACATGATCTTAGAGGTAATGTGGAAGGAAAGCCAGACTCCGTACTGGTGAAAGTGTCTTCCAAAACTTCAGAACCTAGTCACTTGGCTTTGCCATCAAATCGGCAGCCTGCTGTCTCTCATGAGGTTGTTCCAAGCCATCCCAGTAGATCTGGCTCTCTAGGTCATTCACATCAACTGGCTTCCAAATCAGCAGATTCCCATGCTCGTGATAGCCGTAATGAGTTTGACAGTGAAGAAGCAGAGGACAGAGCAGGAAAGCCCAGTTCTAGGTCTCAGCAAGCAAGGCTGCCCTCAGGCTCCAGTTCTCGTGCATGGAAGGATTCAAGATTAGCTGCAGTGGCAGTTCCCTCGAGGTCTGCTGTTTCTGGTCACACGTCGACTCACTCTCACTTCTCCACCAGTGCCAAATCTGACGGAAAGGATATTGATAAGAGTTATAGGGAGGACTCACAAGATGCAAACCCCTTATTTCCCTCTCTACCCTCTTCCAGGGAGTCTTCTTCAGCAATCTCTTCCAAGAGAAGAAATTCTCAGGTGGATTCTGATTCTCACCATGGTGAAAAGCCACTTCGCTCTGACTCAGCAGAACAGCAAAGTCGAGCAGCTGCTTCAGGAAAGCATTCTCATTTGCAGTCTTCTCTTTTCAAACATAAATCTGAAGAGCATGACAGTCAAGAAGTAAAAGAAACACTTGCTCGATCAAAACCAAGTGTATCTTTGCCTAAAAAGGCATTCCCCTCTCATCTTCCATTGGAGAAGACCTCGCGCTTAGAACCTGCACAGAGACCACAAACGAGTCCTTCCTTACTGCATTCCAGGGGCCGGCGCCTTCCCTCGCACGTCTCATCCCAGAGTAATGAAGAATTGCAGGAAGGTGATGATGAGGATATAGAGGGCAGTGACAGGGCAAGCAGCCGCTCTGTGTTTCCTAAAGATGTGATCTCTTCTAGGAGATTACCTGCATCTTTCTCTCAGGGAAGCTCAAGTTCATCTCTATCAAAGCAACAGCAACAAGGTTCTCAGGTACCTTCCCACAAGCCAAAACTTACTCAGCCAGACTCCAGTTCTGCCAGTGATACAGCAAAAGAGAATCAGTATAATCCAAGGTTGTCATCCACTTCTTCAAGACAAGCTCGTCCTTCATTACCTAGTCGCTCAGTGGTTGCTACAAGAACGGTGTCCCAAACAGAGAACAAATATGGCCTTTTGCCCTCAAAAATGTCCAAAGCTGAACTTCCTCAAAAAGTTCCTTCCTCCTCTTCATCTAAATCTCATAAGTCAGTTTCTAATGAAGAGGATGATTATTACAGTGAATATGAACAAAAAGAAGTGGAAGAGAAACTCACATCTTTAGCAGCAAAATGGTCCCCTTCTCTTTCAGAAGGCAACAAAAACACATATGATGACACTACTAGCAAAAAAAGGAAATCTATGGACACTCTTCTACCTCATAAAGTAAGTTCTGAAGAGGAAGAGAAGGAAGAAACTCCCTCATTAAGAATATCTTCTCCTGAATCACCAGGAAGCTCTGCAATAGCATCACGAATTACTCAGTCCTCTAACAAGCATAAACCAAGCTTTGTCTGGCCACGTTCTTCTGCATCTACCACCACACACACCCCAACAGTTTCTTCATCCACTTTGTCCCCTCGCCAGCGACTACTGAACTCCAGGCTACGGAGCCCTTCCCAGCGGCAATTTGCTAGACCTCCTTATAGACAAGGTATCTTGTCTTTGTTGTAGTAATCTTACTGAACTGTGTTTTTCCTAAGATCAGCAGTTAAGGGAAAAGTCTTCCATCAGAGTGCAGGTTATTTGGTATAGAGTATTCCTTTTTATTTTGATGGTTCTCAGGCAGCCCAGTTCTTGAGGACATTGGCTAATCAGTGTAATGGGATGCCCCAGACCTTTGGTCCTGTGGTCTGATCTGCACAAGATCCACAGAGGAGATGACAGAGTTAGGTGCTAAATTGGAGAAAGGGCAATGTGTCCTTATTGAGTGATGACTTCACTGAATGCTCACTGAAAGCACATTTGTACACAGAATATGACAACCTCTCAGGTATGTTGCTGTTCATCATATGGGTTACTAAAAGGCTTTTGCAGGTTATATAGTGCTACCTTGCCCATGCCTAGGCCATAAGGTGTTTCCTCATGTTGTCCTGGCATTCTGTTTTCTTTAATTACTTTTTAAGCCACTTTCCTCTTTTTCTAAGTGACAGCTCGAGGTTGTACATTCCTATTGAGGACTGCTCACATGACAGGCAGGCCCTCTAATACCTTTATGGCTGTGATTTACCCCAAATGTTAGTGGTTTGCTTTTCAGTTGCGTATATGCTGACCCTGGGTAGTAGAACCAAGGGTCAACTACATGTCAAGGCTTCTCACCTATTGGTGGCCCATGTCACCTGTGGAGAATCTCAGATAGTCTCAGTGGCATTTCTAGGTAGAAATGTTTTTTCTCCCTTCAATGCATGGACATCCAAAATAGCATTGAGTGACCAGAATGTTTTAATAAATACATTCTTTGCTATATGTAGATAACAATATTTTGTTACATAGTGAGGACCATGCAGCTTGCAGAGCTTTAAGATAGGAGTGAACCTTAAATAATACCATGAAGAATGAGATGTATTGCATGAAATAATAACAGATTTCTCTATCCAGGTTGGATAGATTGCCATGCAACTGGGAAGTTAGTAGCCAAGAAGTGTTCAGTTAATGCTTTTTTTTTTTTTCTCTTTCAGTTAACACATATATATATATATTAATACATATTTTCTGGAGGAAAATTTCTGAGCTCAGATGTGAGCCCTTTCTGGGCTGGGGGGGCTGCAGCTCAATGCCACTGCTTTGCCACTTCTGAGCTGAGTGTGTCTCTGTGTAGCAGGGTTTTTTCAGCTAGAAAAGGAAAATTCTTCCTTTTACAGGTTAAAAAAACAACAACAAAGGAAGTAATTCTTATCCCCTCTCCTTTCAGTTCATCACTGCAGCTCTGTATAAGGATAGGATTGAACAGGTAGATGTGTTTATTTATGTTTTTCTCCTTCACACCACTCCTCAAATGTTTACGAAGTTCACAAACATTTTAATAGCTGTAGTGCCCTCTAGAACTGTTGCCCTGCTTTGTTAAAACACCGAGAGGGAATAAATAGACCAAATAAACATGGTAGAAACAAAACATGAATATTAACTTCTTCAGAAAAAAAAAATAAAAAAATTCAGATGCTTATATCAGCTGTGGGGATCTGACAGTGTCACAACAGTTGCTCCCAAGCTGAAATGAAATGCCTGGCTTTCTGAGTGTAGTGAGGGCTGTTTCTGCTCTTGCTTATGTCTGGATAAGTCAGAAAATGCATTTCTTTGAATTTTAAAATGTGGTTTGTAGTATGCACAGTTTTCTTCAGAATAGTGTGTTTGCTTCTTTGTTTCAGGTTACAATGGCAGACCTAATCTTACAACAAAAAATGGAAATGGAAATGGAAAAATATTACCTGGTAATAATGGAAAACCAAGTGGACAGAGAGTAATCAATGGCCCTCAAGGAACAAAGTGGGTATGGTGACCTTTCTAATTTCAAGATGCTTTGACCTTTTATTGTACCTAGATTTTCATTTAAAAAAGAGAGGAGAACAGTGCCCTCAGTCAATGAAGCTGTAAAGTGAGGTTATACTTAGTGGTCTAGTTTCCACTGTTGCATTGACATCTAATTGCAAATTCTGCATTTCATTATTTGAACACCTTAATGTCTGATTTAAAGCTGGATGGCTTGGATTTTCAACTACAGCATTAGTGGTTTAGATTTAGTGAATTTTTTTTCCTCAAAGTCAGTGGGACTTAGGCTCCCCAGTGACTTGAGGCTTGTCTGCTGCGCAGCACGAATGCCCAGGGTTGCTGCTGGGTAGGACGTGCTCAGCAGTGCTTCCCCCAGTCTCGCTCGAGATTAAATCATGAGCAGGAGTATTGAAGCACAGAGTTACTCCCTAAGTGTGACGATGCTTTAAATATACCTGTGTAGGTATCTTTAAGCATTTTGCCATTCACACAGACATGTTTGCAGTGGTATTTTCAGAAGAGCTCAGATGCCATTGATCGGAAAGCGCCACTAGGTGCCTACCTGCCCAGACCTTGCCTTTTGAAATCCTTTCTGATTAGTTTATGACCAACTAACACAAGGAGGGAACTGTTGTTTCGTGTGTATTTGTGCAAATATTGAGCAGGAGGAGACTGACCAGCCTTGCTGGCATCAGTAGAGCTGCTCACACTCTACCAATGACATGTAAAGACATGTAATCAATGCATAAAAAGGTGCATCAGGTATGTCACATTCAAAGGGGGCTTTTTGAAAAGCATGCCCAAAGCCCTTTCAGATGTCTCCAAGAAGTGGGCTAGAAAGGTCCTTGGGAAACTGTGGGGCATCTCTCTCTATCCCATGAAAGGAGGGCATTGCTGCAAGCAGGACCAACACCTTGTAAATCAAAAGGATTTGTGTCAATATCTGGGGCCTGGAAGCCTCCAGAGACCGATGTACCAGCACCAAATGTAAGTCTGTCTTGCCAACCTGGAACTGCTACTCATGTTCTTTTCCCAATTTCCTCCCAGCATTTAACATGTTTTGCATTTTTATGTTCTGTGGCTCAGTGTATGTTAAATCAGGTTAAAACAGCACACAGTTCAGCTGTTTTGGGTTGAAATGGCAACAAGGACTGAATTTTAACTGCACTTACCTCTTAAATTCAAGCTCTCAGAGAGATTTGTTTTATGAGACAGAGGCTTTTCCTCCATCTTCTACCCCAATTAAAATTTTAGATACTTTGGTTTCACTGCTTTGATCTAAACTATGTTTTTTGGGATTGCTTGAGTTTGGTTTTTTTTTGTGTTTTTGGGTTTGTTTGTTTGTTTTTTTGTTGTTGTTGCTTGTTTGTTTGTTTTTTTTAATGAGTAGACATAATCTAAAATACAATTTTCAAAAGGACTCAGGGTCATACTCAAATCATTATTAGGGGAATCCACCTTAGGAGTTGTGCAGCCCAAGAAAATTAAGGAAATTGCTCCTTTGCATGTGAGAGCTACAGCAAGGTGATATGAATGTGGTTGCTGTGCAACTCTGGAGGACGGCTCCTGGGGAAATGCTGTCTTCAGCAGTGTTTTTTTAAGTGGTTATCATACAATCAGTTACTCACTTTTAAAAATCTGTCTGTAGTTGTTGTAGCTATTCCTGATCTTAGCATCTCAGTTTCCCCAGAATTTCTGTTGCTGTGAATTTTTTTCACCTCCTTTTGTGTTATCTAAATTTGCGTCCAACTGTTGCTTTTAGATTGTAGATCTTGACCGAGGGCTAGTGCTAAATGTTGAAGGAAAATACCTCCAAGATTCCCAAGGCAACCCTCTCCGAGTGAAATTAGGAGGAGATGGACGTACAATTGTTGGTAAGTGACAGCTTACTTCTTACAGCAAAAGAAGTCTACAGTTTTTATGCACATGGTACAAGTCTTTGAGCTGTTGAATGCTTCAGGCATCCCCAGGTCCCATGCAAGCCATTTGGAGTTGCTTGTACCCGAGATCTCCTTTAGGCAGACAGCACATTGCTGGACCTGGGGAGGCTTTGGGACATCCTGGACTGAGCCAGAGTAAGGATTGATGCTTGTTTCTATCTCTGTATGTGTAGAAATAATTATTCCCTGCCTTTAGCACTGTACCCACCATGTGTATATTATTATTCTATTTTTTCTTCTGAAAATGACCACAGATAGTAAAAATCTCTATGTGTGATTTGTGAAAACTCTGCATAGCAGTCCACCTGTACAGATCTCTTGAATGCAAATTCAGTGCCTGCAGTTAAACTGGTTCCCATGAATATTTGCAGTATCTAGAATTTGGCACAGAAATTTGTCTGCAGTGACAGAATCTCACCAGCTCATCCCGGTTTTTCTTGGCACATGTTTGGAATTAGGGAGCATCAACAGCTACGAGCCTGACTTAGGTTAAATGCAGGCATTGTCTGCACGATGGGAGTCTGAAGTGAACACTTCTGTGGTTTATCTGAGGCTCTTCTGAACCATTTTCCAACTTCATTAACCATGGCTTCTTCCTAGGTAACAACCTTCTTTTCTGTCAACTAAATCACAGGAGGTTGGAAGCACATTCTCAGTGCTCTTGCAGTATCTGCTGTTGATAAATACCATGCTGTAAGCCTGAAATGGATTTTTGGTGACATGTTTTGGTTTTGTTCTCTCCTAGATGAAAAGGGTGCCCCGATGGTGAGTCCTGATGGAATACCTTTGTTTGGACATGGCAGATTTAGTAAACCCGTAGCAAGTGCACAAGATAAACCAATAATAAGCCTTGGAGGAAAACCTCTGATTGGTCTTGAAATGATTAAGAAAACAACCACTCCCTCAACTACTACTACAACAGTACCTCCAACAACTACCACAACAACTACTACAACCACTACAACTATTGCTACAACTACCACCACTACTCCTGAACCAACCACTACTGAGCCACCCACTGAGAAACCACCCCCAACCTGTCCTCCAGGCACCTTTGCACAGTATGATGATGAGGGCAACTTGCAGTTTGGATATGATGGCCTGCCAGAGTGCAATGCAGAAGGTAACTTCCTTGTGTCTGCTTGAACTTCTTTGGTTGTGCTGTTTGTGCAGTGCAATTATGCAAATGTAAAGTGGGAAAGGATTTGCTTCTGAAGATTTTGGTCCATGTGATAAGGTAGGAGCTGAGATTAGAGCAGCTGAAGAAGAGTTTAAATGAGTGTTAAAAGGTGTTTCATTGTAAAATGTCAGCTTTCCCCAAAGGTGAAGTTTTTCATGGGAACACAATTTCAGCAAAATTTACACTTCGTGTTGGATTCACTCATGTCACATTCATAGAATCATAGAGCTATTCAGGTTGGAAAAGACCCTTGGGATCACTGAGTCCAACCATCATCCCTACTCTACAAAGTTCTCCCCTAAACCATATCCACCAACACCACATCCAAATGACACTTAAACACATCCAGGGATGGTGACTCAACCACCTCTCTGGGCACCCTATTCCAGTGTCTGACTACTCTTTCTGTGAAAAAATTTTTCCCTATTGTCCATGCACATGGTCAAAGCACTCACCTATGATGAAGTCTTCTCTCCAGGAAAACAGCTGCTTATTTTGCAAAACTGGATCAGGGAGCACCATGGTAGTCCTTAGCCCTTCCATTTGTAGGTAATCCCTGACTCAGTCTACACATGGGCAGTTGACACATGCCCATAACCTAAACAAAGGGATAGCAGTCAGATACCTGCCAACCACAGTGGCCAATTTTAATGGGCAATTAAACCCCCTTACCTTTACCCCATACACCTATATCTCTGAAGCCAAAGTAGATTTACAAGTAGATCACGTAACCATGGCCTGAGAAGCTGAACTATTGCTTTGAAGAGTGCAGAAGCTGTGAAAAGATGTGGCTTCAGCAGCTTACAGTGAGTCTAAGGATGTCATCTTTGGAAAGGATCTCAGAAGCAGGAGACTGAAAATTCCCTCACCAGCTACCCTGGGTAAGTAGTGGGTCACTGATGTTACTGCCTTGTGCAGATGGAATGAAAATTATTTCTAGTATTAATATTTATCTAACACCTATCCCCCTGTTTGAGTATGTATTTATAGAAGTGTGCACGCATATATACATATGCATAGATGTGTGTATGTATACGCACACAAAACCAAATGTATATAGAAATGAACATCATCATGAAATATTTATTTGAAGATTTTTTTTCGTTTTCCCTTTGGTATTTTCATTGTTCTTAATTGTATTTACAAAAGTGCTGCTCTGTGTGGTCAGACGAATATTTTCAAAGTTGCCTGAAGAGAACCATGATTTTCAGCAGGGTTAGAGCTCCCAGTCCTACCAGCTTCTTTTCCTTACCTTAGATATTGCTTATATGTTAATGTTTCCTCTTTCTGGCCTGTGTTATTTCATACCTGAAGTACATCTTCTGAGAGTACATATTGTAAGAATACTAAGAGTTTATTAAATAAGACTGGGCTTAATCTGAGCATAGGCTCCAGAAGCTGAACAACAAAAGCTTTGCAGTGTTATTTTTACGAGAGTCGTGGGCTGGGAAATTTTCACGTGATTTTATGAACATTTAAAAACATTCTGCTTGGGTTGTTTTGCCTTTTACCGACTCAGCTTGCTGGATCCTTGAGCTTTCTTAGAGGAATGAATGGAAACTAGTTTTTTTACACAGGCTGCATATTCAATGAAAATGGCTTTTAAGTCACTCCTGAACTGTCTGGCATTTCAACAGTCTGTCTGTAAATGCATCAAAGTGGAAGACTGAGAGGACAAGATGGTGCTGGATTTCCACTTCTTACCTGTTATATAGCTTGAGCAGTATTAATTCCTTCCTGGCAATTATGAAAGTTTATCTGAAGAGTAATTATGACAATTTTATTGATCTTCTGGGGTGTTTTGTTGTTTGTTTTTTATTTTATTGTTTTTTTGGCATTCAGGTAACCTGCCTCAACATTGGAAAAATGCAGCAAAACAACGTGCTTGTTCCACAGAGTTACTTGCTTGAAAAGTATTTGTTTATTTTTTAATGATGGCTGACTTTGTTTGACACGTGTAGTGTCTATTTCAAGAGAGATAAACAACTACTAGTTGAATTTAATTTAGTTAATGCACTTTTCCCTTGACCATTTCCAAATAATATTTTTATGGTGTCTTTCCCTTTAATCTGAGTCTGGAAAATACTCCAGATAATTTAGTGAAATACTTACTCTGCCAAAGCTTGATAGTTTGTTGCTAAGTGCTTTACTCCCAAACAGCCGGGGGCTGCAAGTGCCAAAACCCACCGCCAAACATTCTGTTTAAGCTTTGGCAAATTCGCTTACTCTCTGGCAGGATTTTTGCTCAACCCAACAGAATTTATTGTCAACATTTCACTAGATTCAGCAGTCTTTTACTTTCAAGGAGGACTTCGGCCACACAAGCATCGTTTGTCAGTGAAATCAGCTGAACTTTTTTCATGAACTCAAAGGGAAAAAACGGTGGAGCCTTCACCACTTGTTACATGTGATAAGATCAAGTGATGGTTGCGCAGTCCATCATCCTTACAGATGCCAAAATCTATGTCAAGTGGTGTTAGCAAGACTTAGCCTCATCTGGTACTGGTAGGGTTCACCTGCCAGTGAGCTGCAGCAAAGGCTGATGGAGAAAGCTGGAGAACTGCCACTGGTGTCCATGGAGAAAACTATGAAGTGAGAGGTGTTTTAGGAAGTACTCCCATTGTCTTCTTGCCACAGCCACTGCTAAAGAAGCACAGAAAGTGAAGTAGAAGAGACTGAACAAGCACAAAAATAGAAAATAAAATTAGTTTATGCTGGATTGTATGTAGGCTGACTAGCTAGTTGGTGCAAAGTTGAGATCTGCCTGTGAAGGACTTCCAACATCTGCAGATATGAGCCTCTCGTTTACTTGGATGTAGTAAAAGATGAAGTGCGTATGTTGTAAATGTTGAGTGATGCTAGTCAATTCTTATGAGATCTGCAGAGTTCAAAAAAGTATCTGCTTTGTCACTGACTACCCTCAGAGAAGTCAGGTGGTTTCTAAGTGGATGGTCTCCTGAAGAATGGCTGCAGAAGTCTGCTGTGAGAAAATGTCAGATTTTGCTATATGAAAGTCTGACAAGAATTAACCATTTTCTGTGGTTTTAAAGCTTATTTTGACATTAAAATCACTACTGTGTGTTTAAAAGAACTTATTGTACTAGAGAAGAATCAGTATTGTACAATAGTTGTTGGTTCTAAATAAAAACAACAACAAGAACAAAACAAAAAAGCAACCCACCCAAAACCCTGCAGCACAGAAACTTTTAATTCAAATTATATTTGTGAACTATTTGACACTGTAATTTGAAATTTTAGATTGTTTGTATTACTGACTTAGTAAAAATAACATGGTTGCTTCCATATCAAGTGTTATAGGAACATTATCAGTTTCTGTGTGGGATCCTGATGTCAAAGCTGTCCTTTTCTTTGTTCACACACTGGCCTCTCCCCAGCCCCAGCATTTCATTTAGGACTTTTGATTGTACCTGCAGTGGGTTCCAGCATGGTGCTTTTGCTTTGTTTGAATTGATTTTAATGGCTAATCTGAGCTTTGTGTACCCTTTGACTTCTCTGACTAGTATGTGAAGAGATGCAGTTCTCAGAGTGTGCAGGGAAGCCTACAGGATGCACAAGATAAGGTACTTGATGGTTGGTGTATCTGGTGCTGGTTACATAACCTGCAGAGATATTAAGATAATATATAGGAATAGGCATCTGGGAAGTCTCTGGGTGCATTTTCATTAGGTTTTGGGGTGGATCAGAAGAGTATTTTTGATGTGCACCTCACAATCATCTCTTCTTGTCATATTTTCATTTGCATCATAGAGCAGTCTCAGTGTGCACAAACTGAGTTCCTGTTGGATGAAAACAGAGCAGGAGCAGTGCTATAGGACAACATGTGTGTGCCCCAACCTGTATTAGGAATTCAGCCCACAGGATCAGGCTTGAGCTAGTGCAAAGTAAAACCCAAGAAAACCAGCACCAGTTACTTCATTCTACAAGTCCATTCCTTTTGGGTTGCATTGCTTGCTAGCATAAACACAGTCTGTAACTGTCATGGTTCTGTGAATTGTGTGATTATTATTCCACTGCAAAAGTAATTGAATAGAATTTTTCATTTATTTTAATAGCTTTGTTGTTTTTTTGCATATAAATTTCTTAGAGTTGCTGCTCCTAACACAACAAAACATTGTCAAATCCTGACCTGAGTGTTAAGTGGTTGCTGGCAGCCTGCCTTTGCTGTAGAGCTGCTGGAGCCTGGGACAGAGCTCCTGGAAGGTGCGTTATTCTCAATTTTGAGTAGCAGCCCTGACCCTATCTTCCCCCAGCAAAACTCCTGGCTGCTGCAGTTAACTACTCATGTTATTCTAAAAATGCAGAGCAGACTGTCACGGCGTTATCTTTTCAAATCAACTGGCTGAAGATTTTTACTTTAAACTTTATTCCAGAAGTATCTTGCTAGGTGGATAGGGATGAGATTATTGAATTCTTACAGCTTTTTTCTTTTCTTTCTTCTTCCTCAGATACCTTCTCAGGACTGGATTCAGATGTGACAGCAACTCCAGAGGCATATGTGATATATGACGATGGTACTGTTTAACAGTAAATGTCTATTGCAAGTGGCACATTTGGGGTTGCTTTCTTCCCTGTCTTCTTTCTTTGGAATTGGGTTCAAGTGGGCAGGTTGGTGAGTGGAACTTAAGTGAGAAGCAGTGAGCTAGAAAAGCTTTCCAGAGTCCTGCACCACATGTGAAAAGCAAGAGTGCAAGGGCAACTGTTTCTGGAGTTGGAAGTCCCTTTCAGTCAGTCCTGCAATCTAACAGGATTTATCTGTATGAGCAGGGTCTAAATAAGCAATGACACTAGTATCCTAAGGCAAAGACTTTATGGTCACTGTCTGTCGGTTTGCTAGAAACCCTTGCAAGGCTGAGGTGTGACCGACCCTAAGTTAGAGGCCCAGAAGGGGTGTGTGGCAGCTGGGGGAGGGTGCATGGCACTCCTTTGGGGTTGTGGCTGGTAACAGAAATGTTTCCCTTCTCATAGTCAAGCCAAACTAACATGAAGCAAGCTAACATTTTAATCTTATGTTTCCTCTGAAGACTACGAGTTTTTTGAGAGCACTTCGCCACCAACGACCACCACTGTCACCACCACCACCACTGCTTCTACAACAGAATTGGAAGTTGTGTATCCAGAGACTAGTGTTGTTGGCACTGGCCCTGTGTCAGAATATGACATTGCTGGGAAGAAACGGTTCACTGGTAAGGATGTCCTTTGTTTTATGTAGGTTACTATTTGTGCTGCAAATAATTCTTGTTCTAGCCAGGTCAGCGCTTAAGCTGAGACCATAGTCCTGCAGTATGTCCAACAGACTGGTGTGCAGCCCTTGTAAGCACTGCCACCTGGGAATCCCAAACAGCAGTACTTGCTCATGGCTTTGATGCTTGTCTACATGTGGACCCACACTGATCTTGTTAAGTAGTGCAAACCTCTTTGTACTCTTTCAGTGTAAGGGCACTGTTTGTATTCAGTTTAGTTGAAGTCAGTAACACAACAGGAGTGTCTACTCCGATGCTCATTTCAGCTCAGCTGCATCTTTTTAAGTTCACACCAGTAGTTCAGTCAGTGCAAGTCTGCATGCAGGTGGGAGTCTTCCTCTGGGGAACCTAATTTTTTTAGTAATTTCACCCACCTTGTACAAGCATACATGTCAAAGGTATGTTTCAAAGTCAAGGAGTGAATGGTATTTGGGATATGAACTTTCAAAAATGTAAAACCAATAGAGATTTATTTGGCATTGCTATTTGTATCTTTGCTGTGTAGAAGGAACTTGGTGAAGGAACACACAGTACGTTGACACAAGACATGAGGCTGGCTCCTGTGTACGTGAGCCATTCAAGCGTGTAGGCAGGTGTTGCTGCTCTGACTTCAGATCGGCTCTGCTTCTTTGTCAGAGGAGCAGCTGGGGGCCAGACTAGAGGGACTTGGAGCTGGTGGGGCACTGCATTCTAGCCACCAACATAGACTGGTCACTCCCTTCAATCCTTTTGCAAATCTCTGGCATTTGAAATGAGGTCAGGTCAGCTGCTGGCACACCTGACATTTCAGATGGGAGTTCAGAGGATGCAGAGTCTGCTTTGCCTTGTCTTGCCTTCCCTTCCAATATCCACAAGCTGCACGTGTCTTAGAGTGGAGCTCTGCTGCAGGAGTAAAAGACTTGGTTTTGTATATGCCAAGACTTTTTCCAGTGCATGTTCAGTTTCCCTGTCCAAACAATTTCATGATGTTTCTATTTGACTCTGTCACTGACAATGCTTCTTGATTCATGTAGGTGGAGAAGCTAAAATTAATTTCATTGCAAGATCAGGAAAAAAAATCCCCTTAGGGCATGAAATCCAATAAGATAAACCAAGAGATGTTGGTTTATGAACATTTCAAGACACTATGGAAACAATATTACCATTTCAATGAATTGTCTTATTGCAACTGAATAAACATTTCCAAAGCAAGTTTTATAGTCCTTAGTTTGAATCTTACAGGGATTTTTAAAGCAATAAAAAGGGTGGTTTAATCTTTTCCTGAACTGAAGTGCAATTCCAGTCAGTATAAAGTTTTTAAAAATAGAAGTTACAGGTCGGGAGCACATGCTTGGAAGGGACTCATAGTTCCTGGTCCCTTGGTAGCCAAGGGACCACGGCAATAATCCCTTAATTTAACCAAGTCAGACTCCACCTTGGAATTACTCTTCTTCTTTGTTGTTTCACTCCAGTTTCAGGACTTCTGTGTAAGAAGCAAACACTAAGACTTGGCAGACTCAGGCAGTGTAAGGCCCTGACAGGTATCTGTTCCCACATGTAGAAAGGCTTTGGGTGATGCTTCCACCCCACCTTCCAGAGCAGCTGGAGGTAGCATGCAGAGGGTCCTGCAGTCAGACCACTCTCTTCTGCCTCTCATATCAAAGACTATCTGACTTCTGTCAGACTTCTGTCTTTGCGTAATAGGGTACAGTAGTGAGTGTCGGGTAGACCTAAATATTGGCATCCCATTCCCCAGCTCATCAATCAAAGTGGGTGTGAGTCATGCTTTGTTGGCAGCAGTAAACCATCTCTGGGCTGGATGAGGAGGAGTTTTAAAATACATCACAAAACTTTATTCTCTTCTTTTCAGGCTGTGGGCTGCCTTGTGGTACCTACAAACTGCTAACTAAACCCACTCTTCCCTGTCTCTTCCAGCTCCTTATGTGACCTATCTCAATAAAGATCCAGCTGCCCCCTGCTCCTTGACAGAAGCCCTGGAGCACTTCCAGGTGGAGAGCCTCGATGAAATCATCCCTAATGACCTCAGAGAGAGAGAGATGCGTCCTCTGAAAGCCCCTCACAACATCACTGTTGTGGCAGTTGAAGGCTGTCACTCCTTTGTCATTGTTGACTGGGCCAAACCTGCTCGAGGAGACATGGTAACAGGTACTCTCTTGAGGGTTGATTTCCTGGTAGGGAAGGTTTCCTTAAATGACCGTTTCTACCTTAAACTAAACCAACAGTTGATGAAGCTCTCACTCCTCTGCAACTTCACCCCGCTGATGGCTCCATCATTATTATCTGATGACAGGAGATTCTCGTAGTCTGGGATTTTCCAGGACAGTTAGGCATCAAGTCACTTCCATATTAAAAAATGCTTCCACTCCTTTTAATACATAAGATTCACCACAACACCAAGGGATATAATGAATTTAAAATTCATTTAGAATCCTCACAACTATTTGTCTTTCCCATTTACAGGCTATCTGGTTTACAGTGCATCGTATGATGACTTTTTAAAGAATAAGTGGTCAACCAGGACTGCAGGGACTACTCATTTGCCAATTGAGAACCTGAAGCCCAACACACGGTAAGGATTTGATCCACTCTTTCTGGGTTCTGTTACGGAAGCAAAAGAAATTTTGAGAGTTGCTAATAATTTTTCTTGGCCTTAGTATAAATGCTTACTTCTGATCTAGATTTTACTCATTCTGTTTGACAACAAAATGCTTTATGAACTGCACAGCTACTTACATGATATCTTTACCATATTAACCCTGGAGCAGAGGACTGTGTGTACATGACTATATGTTTGTGTATATAAAAACATCAGTAACAGAGAAAATGTTACTTTAAAATGCATTCTGTAGTCGTATGCATAACACAATCAAATTTTGAGGGGAAGAGTACACTGAAGTGTACCCTTGGTGTGATGTGGCCATTCCCACACACTAGCATTGCCAAGATTTGCTGTCTAAAGGTGGGTGAGGAGAGGTGTCACACTCTGGTCTGTTTTTGCTGTCTGTTCACATGAGTTGAGCTGAAAGAGAAGGCTTGGTGGTATGTAAAGAGGCTGAGGCAGTTGCTCAGAAGTCAGTTTGGCAGGAGCTTTAAGTCTTTATCTTGCACAAAATCTCAGTGAAATGACAGAACAAGAGTGAGTGCCTTCCGTTATATTGAAATAACTCATGTCAATTTGGTGGGAAGTAAATGCCCACAAAGGGACTACATTAAAGTTACTTCTTTTGACAGATGTTCAGTGGCTCTCATACTTTTCTCTCAAATCCTGAACGTGACATACTTCTGGTGCTGCCTTGGGCTAGGTGGTTGCTTTTCACGTGCTGTCTCTTAGACACTGGTGGCAGGTGTTGATCCTGCATTTCTTAATGTGGGAAATGCACTGGAATTGTGGGCTGGGACTAATGTGCCTCACTTCAAGATGCGCTAGAGATCAGAGCATCCATTCCTAGGATGGGCATATAGATTTGTGTCAGGGCAACACAGAACAGAGAAATGATGTCACCTGAAGTATCTTTTCTTTTCAGGATTATTTATAGGCAAAGGGAAGGTTCTAAGGGTTAAAAGCAGTTAATTCAGAACATCAACCTAGAAAATGAAGCATGGCCTTCATCTAAAATCTTAATAGATTAAATAATAAAATAAGATTAAATAAATAAAGAAAGGAATTAGTGCAGTGTGGTATTTGGGTCTCAAATATGATCAGGCATAGTTTTTCTGACCACTTCACAGTGCTTCTCTGCACAGCCTTGACTTTTGCTTGGACTCACATACACCACACAGCTGCTACTGCTGGCCCTGAAACACCCAAACACCAAGAAATCACAATATGTGTTAAGAAGGGAGTACTGCACCTCTGTGTCCTCCCCAGAGATTTCCCTCCAACCAAAGAGTCCTGGGGACATGGCATCTCTGAGAGAGCCAGTAACTGAGAAACTTCAGCAGCACCTTAAGCAGGTGCACCAGAGATATGTCCACCAGAGGATACCTGCAGTGAGAAAGACCCAGGAAATGAGAAAGCAAAAGTATGGAGAGACAGGCTAAGCACATGCATGACATCAAAGAGTTCAAACAAGCAAACAAACTGAAAAACCAACCAGCCAATGAAACAAACAAACAAACAAAACCAACCCAAACCAAAATAACCAAACCAAACAAAAAACCCCACAAAAAACCAAACCCCCGCAAAACCAGAAAGAAGATGCCACAGAAAAAAACTTTGTGGCATCTTATAATCTTTCTGTCTACAGTGCTGTCAGTCACACACTTCATGAGGCTTTTTCTCACATATCCAAGATATTAAAAGGCAACCTATTCTGAAGAATAATAACCTAGACCACAGTGCAAATACTTGAAAGTGATGCATGGTGCATTAAAGCAATATTACTCTCATGGTAAAGAGCTGCAATTTTATGCTCTGCATCTGCTAGTGCCCTTCTTACAAAAGATCACTGCTACAAAAGTATGGAGGGAGGTGTGGGACACAGTTTATATGTGGATTTTGTCTGTTATAACAAGATGGAAGTGGTCTGAGGTTTTCTAAACTCTGTTATTTGATAATGAAAGAAGCAGATACTGACCCTTCTGCATTTGTATGTGCACGTTCTTGTTCCTTGAAGACATCCTTTCCCTTAATGTCTCTCCTTCTGCTGCTAGTCCCATTTCCTGCTTCCACATCCCAGACTCCTGTACATCCCTGGCCCTTTTCCCCTTCACCAGGGATTACCCTTTTGTAATCTCTGTTCTGCTCCCTAGCTGACCCTGTCCCCCACACAGGTCAGGGAGGCATTGCCCGTATACCCCAACTCCCCAGGGGTGATCTCCTCCGTCTAATACTTCTCTGCCATTTCCAACCTCCAGCCCTAGCTCCTCAACTCTTCACTTTCAGTCAAGTCTCCCTCTGCTTCTGCCCAAGGACAGTGTTGAAGGCCAGCAAAAGTTCTCTGCTTCTCTTGCCCAACATCTCCAGAACTCCAGGTCACCAGAAAGAGCAGTTCTAGTGAAAGCGCCCAGGAGACCCATGGCTGCTGTCCTGGCTGTGCTTGATGCAGAGGAATTGATGGGAGTTGAGCTGCCAACCTTTGATACATCTGCTGAGATGTCCATTAACTCCAGGCTTCAGACGGTCACAGTTTGGCTGTATTTGAATGGAATTTTATAGGAAGAGCAGGGTTGTAGGTTTGTGCATCTCTGTGAACCTGGTAACGCCCTTGTCAAGTATTAAGGTTCTGTTTCAAAGCAGGGAGGTTAAGGAAGTGCTATTTGTTTTAATCATATTATTTCCCCAGCATCTTACTGAAGAATGGTATAATCCATTGGCCTCTCTTGTATGCCCTGGGGAGGCAATAAAGGCTTCATGTGGGGTCTGTGGTGGAGAAGGAGGGTTCTTTACAACAGGGAAATTGTGTGTATCAGCCAATCTCATTTACATTCCTCCAAATCCACAGACTGAATTGATTGCATTTTTTTTGTCTTCAGACTAACTCCCTAACCACTGGGAAAAGACCCTGTGCCTAACTAAGAAAATATGGTGTGGAATCTGAAATTAGTCTAAAAATGTTGTGTTTGTGTTATTGTGTGTTTCGTGAGAAATCTCTGATTATGTCAAATTTACTGGATGCAGATGCCGTTGAAGACTGGGTGTCCCATGAAGGGCTATTGGTGGTACAATCCCATAGCCTGCACAGTGTATCAGAAACAGGCTGGCATCCTAGCAGAAATCAGCCCCAGATACGATTTGAAGCTGCCAGCATAATCTGTAAAACATCTGTCTGGTGTTTAGGCTTTAAAAACAAAACAGAAGTCTATGTTTAAACGGAGCCATAATTTTTTTTCCAAGCCTGGTCTAACCTCCATGTAAGAAGTGGAAGTTTTTCCATTAGCAAAACTCTGGTCAGCTTCAGCGGGCACAGGAGCTGCCTCCTTATGATGAGCGAATGTAAACACTAAAATTACTTTAAATCTTCTTAAATCTTAAAAACAGCAGTCTTAACAATGTTCCTTCCCTAATTCTCAGCTGTCACAAAAGACTGATGCGAAGGGCTGGACAGCATCCGCTCAACAACTAAATCCAGTCTCCTGCAGTCACAAACAGTATTATCCTTGTCATAAACACTTAAGTCTCCTTCTTGAGCAATCTACTTTTTCCTGCTTTTTGACCTGCCAAGCTGTATCAATTCCTGATGGCAGTGGCTAGATAGTCTCATTATTTGAAACACTGTCCTTTACTGCCACATCTCCATGTTCCATCAGTAGTTCTTCCCTGTCCACTTGGTTTTTGTTCCCTCTAGGGACATTTTGACCCCTCAGTGCCTGCTACCAATTCCAGTGTTGCACAGACCATTTCATAGGAGGCTCTCAAACATTTAGGGCTCACAACCACAAACAGAGCCTGGATCTTCTGGTTCTAGGGTCCAGAAGCACCAAAATCTCTTGTTTCCTTTCTGTATGTCCTTTGAAGCCAACCTGCAGTATGTCCAACAAGTAGCATCAGCCACAGCTGGCTGCTGTGTATCCCAACACAGCAGAAAAGAGGTAAGATGTCAATTAAACCCTTGTCCCATGCAAGCAATATACCTGTGTGGCTTTACTTCATGCCAGCTGTGTAGGAACCTCCTCCACCAGTTCTGATCTGATGTCTTAGTATGATATTTGTTGTAAATATTCAGGACAGATGTAGCTCTGGGACATTTTAATGCAGGAGGAGGCTTTGTACTAGCCTGTGATCCTGCAGGCAGCTGATTTACATGTTTTTCTTCTGGAGGAATTGTGCAGCTGCGGGAGGAGTGTTTCAGCCCCTGCTGCCCTCTCCACGTTGCTTGTGGGAGGAAACCTGCCTGTCCTTTCCTTCTCCCTCCGAGTCTCTCTTCCTTTACATCCACTAATCCAGGCGGGCAGTGGGTCTGTGGGGTGCTCTCATGTCAGCTTGCCCCCTCCCCTTCCTGGGCCGTGCGTGACCTTCCCTCCCAGACACCTGCCTGTACCTTCTGTGCACCCACCCTGGTGCTGACCCAGCACTGATGGGGGCCTGGCAGCAGCCGTCCATCCCACCACGTCTGCCCTGCAGCCGCGGGGACGGGCCCTGCCCTGCCACTTGCGGCACGTGTGGGTGGCCTGCTCGGGGTCCCACGGGTGCTTGGTGTCCCACCATCTCAGCCTGCCACTGGACGGGGTGTGGAACTGGAGAATCCAGGTAGTCATGCCTTTGGATAGGCTGGAAAAAGGATTTTATGGCTAGCTAGTTTTTTAAACACAGCTGCTTCCCTAATCGGCATGCCGAGTGATTGTCTGAGTTTGTGTCTGCATGTTTCAGGTATTTAATTCCAACAGATGGGAGACACCTTGAATTAACTCATAAAATAATTCTGCTCAAAATGACAGGTATGGTAATATGATTAGTCATATAGTTTAAATCATAGCATCATAGGAGGGCTTGAGTTGGAAGGGACCTTTAAGTTCATCTAGTTCCAGCCCCCTGCCAAGGAACTGGAAGGCTGCCATAAGGTCTCTTCAGACTGCTCTTCTCGAGGCTGAACAACCCCAACTCTTTCAGCCCATCTTCATAGGAGAAGTGCTCCAGCCTTCTGGTCATCTTTGTGGCCCTCCTCTGGACTATTTCCAGAAACTCCATGTCCTTCTTGTGTTGGGTGCTTCAGCACTGGACACAGTACTCCAAGTGGGGTCTCACTAGAGGTGAATAGAGGAGGAGAATCACCTCCCTTGCCCTGCTGGCCATTCTTCTTATGAATAAAAATATTACATATTTGTTGCCCCATTACATTTTAGTATGTCCTTCCTTGAAATGTCAGTAGAAGTGGTATATAAAATCTCAAAGGAGGTTTATTCTTAGGAGTAAAAGCCTTCTTCTTTTTTTTGTATTGAAAATTAATGGCAAATGGTATTGCAGCTGTTGCACTTGTGATTCTTCTGTGGCTGTTGGTAACAATTCAATGCAATTCTGCCTAAGCAAAGTGTACTCCAAGCATAACCAACTTCTATATTATAAATTTTGTTCCTGTATTTATGTGATGAAAAACAGTTGCCTTATACTGATTTGAGATTTCCTGGCAAATTCATCAGCTGAGAAATTTTGATTAATGAAAATGTCAGATGCCTGAACCTAGGAAGGCTTTGGCAATTTCTTTTTTATTTGTCATGTCTGAGAAAGAAATATATCCTGACTGCATTATTTTACTAACATTCTTAGTACAGCAATCATAGCATTGTCTGTGTTTAAATCATGGGTCAGCAAGTCATGAGACCTGGCTCTCTTTCTGGCACAAATAGAGGCTTCTTGTGTATATAAAGGCTTAGGAACTGATTTTCCAATTTAGTGAAGAAAAATGTACTCATAACTTCGTTGCTGCTTTTTCCAGTCAGGCAGGCAACTTGAACAATCATATATCCCAGGCGTTTATGTACGTAACAGGACACCTCGATGCCCAGTTGCTCTGATTGCCTAGGTGATTAGTTCCTGCATTAAGCATTAGATACGGAACAGCACATTGTTCCCTGCTTAAAGAAATGAGTTTCAAGCACAAGGTTCTTGTGCTGCTCTCTCCTATTTAGATGTGGGGCATCACATTTATGGATCTCATGGGAATGTTTGGAAGCTAGCATTAATACAGACATATGTTTGCTCAGAAGGTGCCACTGCCATTGCAAAGGTGGTATCTACTTTATACCTCTTTGGAGGCAGTGGGAAGTCAGACATCCATACAGATGTTTTGACTATGTTTTGAAGCATTACAGAAAAGATAATGGCCTGGAAAACATTTTTCTTCTGTGCTTCTGAAGCACCAGGTGCTGGGTTAAGTCAGGACAGCTTGGTGCTGTATTGCAGCTGTTTCAGGAGCCACCATGAGGAATTGCTGCCCTGTGTCACATCCCTGGGGTCAGCTTTGTGCCACTGGCCCCTGTCCTGATCTGAGTGGAGAAGGTATGAGTGAATGGAGGTGTGGATGGATGCAGGTATCCTCTGAGAGCACTTGCAACTCAGGGAGTTAAAGCATTGCTCAGACTGGTGTGCTCTGCCCAGGTGGTCATAAGTAGAGGAGCACGCAGGAGGTTTTTCACCTCCCTTCTTCTCTTTCACAAGCTGTGGTCAAGAACTCAATGCCAGTAGTTAAAACCACTGGCAAATATTTCTGCCAGGAAGAGGGTTGTGCTTAGGAATGAGCAAAAGACAGCCTTGCTGAATTTCACTACTTAATGTGGTTTCTTTGTGACATAGTGTATGTGTCTTTTAAAAAAAGTCACGAGTCTTGCAAGTATTGTATAGTCATTAATTATGGGCAAACTGGCTGCAAAAAGCAGGAGCAGAGCTGGTTTCTTGCATCAGGTGTGGGATGCAGCAGGAACAAGGGATATGTCCACCATGTAGGGGTAGGAACGTGTCCTGCAGAGCGTCTGACTGTGTGTGTGCTCCAGGTCTGGCACAGGTAGGTGGTAAAGCTCATGCCATGGATGAAGCCCAGAATATATCAATTCCTGTAGCTTCTACATTGAGCTTGTCAAGAAGAACCACCTGTAATTTTTACAGTGAACAAGAAGATGACCTGGCACCTACCCTGGAGATAACCAGCTTGCTTCACAGCAAAACCCTGTGTTTACAGGACTTCCATCCTTTTGCTGAAGAAGTGGAAGTTACTTGCACATCTCTTCAGCCTTTTCATAGAGACCAGTTTGAGGAAAGTGCACACAATAAAAATTGAGTGGCAGACTAAGTAGTCTAGGTAGTAGCCAAGTACTACAACAGGATTGTGTAGAATTTTCCTGCTGTAACGGGTGAGCATCTTACACAGCATTACACTGTTAGGCTGCAAGGACTACTGCCATCATTTCTTGCAGACAGAAGAAAAGGGAGTAAAAGGGAGAAAAGTCCTTAATGTGGAGGGTGTCCACACTTGGTGCATAAACTGCTCTAGGAGGCCATAGCTTCCAGGGACAACAGACCACCTTTGCTATGAACCAGTGTGGGTGATGGAAGAAGAGCAGCACTGGCAGGTTTCTGTGCAGGATGAGGAGAGCTTTGCCACCAAGAGCAGCCTGATGCTTTTTGTGAGGCAGGCTCACTTTCACCATTTCACCAGCTGAGGAGCATCAGGCCTGCCCACTTGGATGGGACACTGCCAGGGGAGGTAATCCGGTGCTCAGTAGTGGCCATTGCTGCAAGTTAGCACTTGTCCTGTCTTGTGGGTCATGTGTGGTGCTTTTGGATGCTGCTTGGATGAGAGGCCAAAATGCTATGTGGATATTACAGAGGTGTGGTCATTTATTTTTTATTAATTTCTTTACAAGAATGACATTGAGCAAGTGGACAAGAAAGGAAAAGCTAGACTTTGGTACTTTAAAAATGCTGTGCCAGAACTCTTCACAGTAAGTTTCCATTGTAATGGATTTCTGATGGACTGGATACAAAGGAATAAGAGAAAAAAGAAAATGTTAATCTGGGGGGAAAATGTCAGGATAGGCATCAAATGAAAATGGTTGTATTTGGAAATGAAGTAAAAATGTGCTTACACATATTCTCTAAGAGCAAAAGTAATTTTGCTTCTATCAAGCAAAGAATGGAGTTCTACTGGCAAGCCATGTGCTGCCAGTTAAACATGTTATTTAAGTACTTTGGGGAATCAATAAAGCAACATGTGAAGCTTCTTATCTTCCTCAGGCAGGTATTGTGATCTTACTGCTGCTAGAATTTTCACAGAAAAGTCAAAAGCTTAGCTTCTGATCTCTCACTAGTCAGATCTCTCACTAGTCAGATCCAGTTTTAGTTTGCAGTTCACACCACTGATTTTGTAGGGGTTACTCTGTTTTAAAACGGCTCCAGACATCAGAACTTTATTTCCTTGCAACTTTTTCTCTTAGTCTATTGCTATTGGTTGTATTGTATAAAGTGGATGTAGTTGTTTGTGGTTTTTGGAAAGGGAATTATACACATAAATGATCCAGAAATAACCATGTAAGCAACTGCAAAAAGGAAAAATTTGTCTGTACAGCCAGCTCGTACCCTTGCTGAGTATCTATCTCCGTGTAGTGCAAAGGACACCTGAACTCAGTGGAATTCTGCTGTTTTGATTCTCAACCAGTTTTTATGTTATTTATAATTCAGCCATTCCAGTGGAATACATGTTTTGATCTTACTTTCCCTCTTTTTGCTTCAGGTATTATTTTAAAGTTCAAGCAAAGAATCCCTTTGGTTATGGACCTGTGAGCTCTTCAGTCTCATTTATCACAGAATCTGGTACGCTTTGGTTTTTCTTTTCCTCTCAAATTTGAATTCCTAGTAAAAGATATGGCAGAGCAATGACTGAAACCAGTGCAGTAGTAGTGGTCATTATTTTGAACTTGCTGCTCTGAGGTTGGGTTTTTTTAAGGTTAATTATTTGTTTTCAGTAAAACTAGGAAAATAATATCAGCTCCTAATGGCACTAGGAGGATAAAAGTGACATTGAAGTGAGCTTCAGGGGAACAGGAAGTTGAATTGAAAGTACAAAAGACTACTGATGTTCAACAATACAGAAGCAATTAGAACTTTAATGTCTTTAATAGATTGACCAAACATTTAGTAAATTAGCTTCCTAATTGTGAACAGCTGAGCAGTTGGAAGCAGTTGTCTCTGGAAGAAACACAGGGAACAATTGTTCCATCAAACGAGCAAAGTTCTCCGTTCTTTTTTTGACATGGCATGCTGCTCTTTCACAGGGCAAATAGTGTGTTCAATAGCAACACCCCCTTCTAAAAATAGGACGTTAAATGAGCTATTTTTACCCATTTCTTCTTCTTCTTTCATTGAGCCAGAAACCAATGACTCCGCTGAGCAATAAAAGGCAAATTATTTAGTCTTTGCTTGAGCAAAAGCTCTCTTGTCTCTTGCAAATTTTGCCATTTTGACAACGTGGGGTTTATGCAGTTTCTGCCTTTGCTCATTTGACTTCACCCTGTCATGTTTGCTTCAGAAGTGCCATCAAGAACCAGCGAAATAAGTCTTCACAGAAGCGAGTCAAAAGTGCAAGATAAGTAAATGGTCCTGCATAACATATTCAGATTTTTTTAAAAGGAGTAAGAAGTTCAAATATAAATCCAAGCATAATATTTAACATGGGACGAACACAGCATGCTCTACCTAGCAGGGAGTTTTGCGGATTAGCTGGCTGCTAGTATATGGCCTGAGTGCCTCCTTTTCCCATCCAAAATCAGCCACCCTGTGAGCTCTATTTAACAGGTTAAATCCGCCACATTTAGAGTTTTATTTGCAGCACTGATATTTCACCTGTCATGTGACCAAAGGTGTCTTCCCAGCTGGCACAAATACAAAAGCAGTTGCTGAATCTAAAGCGAGATGGTAAAGTTACAGGGATGGAATAGGTCAGAAGAGACAGAAGTTGCTAGTTCAGAATGCTCTTCTGGAGCAATGGAAAGGTTTGAGCTGATAGGGATATTTAGTTAAAAATCCTCATCAAGAGGATCAGGTACCTTATTGAAAATGTTCTGTCTCAGGCCTGGTAACACACTTGAAGAAACCAGAATATTTCTATTTCATCAACTGTAAGAACTCTTCAGAATTTTTTTCTGTTTTAGTAGATAAGCACCATGATTTTTCTTCAGGTATTTTATGTAAAATAAGGGCTAGTTAAAAAATAAATAAATAAATTTCCCATATTTATGAGCAGCAGTAAATAGCTGTGTTAAACATGACAGATAACTGAGACTGAGATTTGCATACAAGAGGTATGTTATGTATCCTTTTGGAAGTTAGGCCTGCAGGTGTAACTTATGGTATATATTCAGAAGCCTGCAGTGAAGTTGTCCTGCTCTGAGGACTTTCCCGGAGGAGGAAATCTGGCATTAAACTTTGGCACTATTCTCAGTAGAATTTTATAGAATCAGAATAAGTATACAATCCTGCAGCAAATTTCTTCAACTGAGAAAAACAGTGGAATAACAAATACTTCCTAGTTCTGCAAATTGATGAGACATCCAAATCCCACATTCGTAGTGTAGGAAAAGGCAGTTACTCTGCCACTGACAATTTTCTTGAGTGACACTGTCTTTCATATTATAAAGCAAGGTTTGGAACAAAATACTAATTTTTGTATTTGTTTCATTCTTCTAGACAATCCCCTTCTCATTGTCAGACCACCTGGTAAGTCTTATTCTGCTGATTATTTCATGAAATGCGTAAAACTTGAGCAAAACAGATACAACAGGTGTTAGAAGCATATTGATGGGCAGCTTGGGATACAGTTTCAAGCACGAATGGGAAGTAATTCATTGTGCAAATTCATAAAACATTTTCTGTCTTAGGACCCCATATTCTGGTCTTTCAAAATAAACCCTGTAAGACATGTTAGATTAAGCACTTGATTTTGACCCATCTTTGACCCAATAAAAAATTGTTACTGACCTGAATGATATCCCATTAACTTACTGAGTTTGCTTTGAATCTCCAAATTTGCAATAAGCCAGCTCAGCCCCTTACCAGAAGAGCCAGTTTCCTTGTGCAAGGACCAACGTTACTAACATGTTCAGTGGTAGGGTAATCCCAGGCAGCACGTGCTCTCAGAAGAAATGCAGGAAAAGGGACCTCATGCTTATTACGTTCTGTCAGCTTTCCTAAGCAGTTCAGATGGTTAGTTCTGGGTCTTTTTTACTACATTATTTGTGAAGGCAATGTCCAGTGTTTCCCTCCCTTCTCTATTTTATTAAGCTTGTTAGTTTTTTTCCATGTCCTCTCGGATGATGCACAGATAGTGCAGAGCACACTGTCTCTCTGGCAGTCAGCATGGGAGGCCTCTGGGATCAGTGGCCTTCCCATGTCACCAGTCACCTTCAGGTTTAATACTGTTAATTATTTTGTGGGTCTGTTTATGGAAAGGAGATTTGGGAAGGTGTTGGCTTTTACACTTGTAGTTTCTGCTTTGACTGGACAAAGGTAAGATATTTTTGTGTAGCTGCAGTAGTAGAGATAAGATAGACCAAAAAGAGGTGGCAGAGCTCTGGAACCTGTGGAAATGAAGAACTTCAGAACATCCAGTGCAGCTCTTGAAGACCATACTAAGTTTATCCTTCAGGATTTTTTGGCAGTGGGCAAACAAACAAAAGCAGGCTATTCATAGCATTAAAATTGGATTCCAGATAATTGCTTTATTCTAAAGAGAAAGCTATGGCCAAAATCCTGCAATCCTTTCACTGTGTGACTTATTGTGTAAAGTCAATCTAGTTACATTTGTGTCCATATTTGTGGAGTTCTGAGGACTGCTGATCAGTGATTGCTGATCAGTGATTGCTTCTCACATGCAAGTGTTTGCAGGATTTGGTCCATGTACCTAGTGACAGGGAGGAAGAATGAATAACAGAAAAAATATTCAATCTCATTTGTAAACCACCTCAGAATAGCACAGCAAAACCAGGGCTTTGGGCTGTAGCTAGAAAGAAAAATACCAATTATTACATTGGAAGCTTTTAGTGTAATTCTGTATACGTTACTGCCACAGCAATTTCAAAAGAAGTTACAGTGTCTTAGTTAGTATAAAGCTAACATTTAGGCAAGCCAATAGGAATATTTAGACTTTTGTGATATGATTAAGAAGTCTCCTTTGCAGCAGTGCTCTGGACAGAGTTTCCTGGGAAGGGTCTCACGTGTCTTTCATTGAAACCTTTTTTATTTTGATGTAATGTGAGAAAACAAAACAGAAAACTATGTTTCTGACTTATCTTTTTAACAAAATAGCAAGAATAGACCTCAGTTCATGCCACAGGCTGTTACTGCAGAATTTTTAACATCTGTTCTCTAGAAAAAGAGATTAAGTTTTGTATGTAGTTCTAAAATGCAACTGACTGTATTTAGACAGTTACTGTCAGGCCTAAGATCAGGCTCTGTTTAGAAAAAAAACAGTATCATTGGGTAGAGAAGATGACTTACTAAAAACAATGAGGCTATTTGTTTAGTTTAAAACTGTGGTTCAGTACATGCAGACATAGTTTTAATTTTACATTTAATTATATTTATTTTATATTTTTTACAATTTACCAGTTATTTTTGTCTACTTTAATAAAGTTCCTTGCTTTTTAATGTATTTTTTAAATATTTTATATCTGAATATAGAGAAGACATGTATTAATCTGCTGCAGCATCTCTTGTAAAGCGTATAACCAGATGTTAACCTTGGCAGAACTCAGACTGAAATGCTAAAGTCTGTCCTTAATACTGAAATGTTTCTTTCTCCAAGGTGGTGAGCCTATCTGGATCCCATTCACTTTTAAATATGACCCCACCTATTCAGACTGCAGTGGCAAGCAGTATGTGAAACGAACTTGGTACCGCAAGTTTGTAGGAGTGGTTCTTTGCAACTCCTTAAGGTACAAGATTTACCTCAGTGATGACTTGAAAGGTAGGCACCAAGATAAATAGGCTGATCTATGGTTACTTGTCATCTCCACCTTCTTGCTTTTTTCACCTCATCTATGAAAGAATTGTGTGGCAGTTGTCCGGGAGTCCTTCTCTGGAGAAGGTTTAATGCTTGGAGAAGTCCCATGCTTGCTCCATGGGCAGGTGAGCCCCAGCTGTATACAGAGCGATACACCCTAGAGAGACCCAGGGCAGATCCCAGTGGGGAATGGTGGAGGCAAGACTGGTATTACAGTGACTGGGTGGGTAGAATTCCTAAGAGTTAACAGTAGCTGTTATGTGGGTGTTTTTGCTGTGATGCAATGAAGAAAAAATTCCATATTGTTGATCTGGGATACTGGGATTATCTCAATGGCTTTTCAGATTATGCTAATACATTGTTATTGTTATTGTAGTGCATTGGTATAGTTTAAAGACAGTGTTTGAATATGCAATAAGACAAACAGGATGGCAGGATCTACCCCATCTGTTAAAGAAAGAGAGCTCCACAGGCTTAGAGACTGCAGTCAAACCAATAGTGTTGACACACAGAGTAATTTTTACCCTCTCATAATATACTGAAATTCCCTCCACCTGTCACCTGTCCTGCAGTGTCCCTGGAATTACAAAATGAGGACAGTCCCTTACTGAGCTATAACCCATTTCTCTTTTCCATAATTTCTCCTTCCATACTGCAAATGTAGCATTCTCCCTCTTTCCACCCAATGTTTGCTCATTGCTAATCCTGCCTTTGTCACTGTAATAGTTCTGCTTTCTCCCATCTCTATTTTCCTGGTGGTAAAGAGCATTCCAAACAAAAGTAATGCTGAGTCAAATCATCTGTCTGTATCACCCTTCAGACACCTTCTACAGCATTGGGGATAGCTGGGGAAGGGGCGAGGACCACTGCCAGTTTGTGGATTCACACCTGGACGGAAGAACGGGACCTCAGTCATACATTGAAGCCCTGCCCACTATCCGAGGTACAGCAATGGGGGAGTGGGATCCTGCCCAAGTGCCTGTCATCTCATCTGTAGGATTAAGGGATAAGGAGCAGAGCACAGAGTGGGGCTCTTTGCCCACAGCTGCTGGTAGTTCTTGGAGGAGTTCCACTGCTGCAGTAGGCCATGAGGTGATCTTGTACTCATGCCTATCTGAACAGGTCATGAAAACCCCAGAAGGACTTGTGGGTGTTGAGAGAAGAGAGAGAGAGAAGAAAGAGAGAAGAGAGGGAGGAAGGAAGAGAGAGAGAGGGGTGGGCATATAATGCAAATAATTTACAGGAACTAAATGCAAAACCAAAAAGATAAAATTGTATAGGTCTGGGGAATCTTTTTCCTAATTATAAGACCTGTCTCATTGCATCAAGGTGCAAAAACTCTTCCACATGCCACAAATGACCATCTACATCTTTTCAAATATGCTTTTTGCAAATGGTTTCTGACCAGTTCATTCAATGCAAAACATATAGGAGTATGTGTCATGTTAGTGATTTAGGGTCGGAGTGCACGACTTTTATTCTGGCCTGGTAGATGTCTTCCTCTGAGTGAAAATTCTCACCTTGAAGAAGTTCCTCTGGGTAAACGCCTCAGCTCCCATCACCAAGTAGGTGAGGGCTTTCTTCACAAAATGAACCCAATCATGAAAGTCAGCCAATCTTTTCAGTAAGTCTATTGATGTAAATTTTTCAGTTGGCTTTAATGGTTCCTATGTTAAATTATTTGTTGATAGTCTTTTCATGGGGGCGTTAGCAGGAAGAAGCAGAATAGTCACTGATATTTATATGCTACTGGGACATACTGCATTTCTCAGTTCAAAAGAAGGATGATTAATACAGATGTGTATTACTATTGGCACAAGACAGGAGTGTTTCACAAGTTCCAGTGCACAAGCTATGCAGAGAAGAATGCTGCACCTCTCATAATGCTTTAAGCAGCCACATTCTTTCTGCAGATGAAGAAAATGGGGGTGAAATGGCTTAACTCTGTATTTACTGCATTAAATGATACCTGTTTTGTTTGGGAAAAGCTGATCTTTGTCAAGAGTCTCTTGAGCCCATGAGATAATATGATTTGATGGTATCTTTTGCCCCAGAGTCCTTCATATATTTAAATCTACTTGCAGACTTGTTAAACACAGTTGAAATGTAGCTGCCTTTTGGGGTGAGATGCGGAAGCACTTTGGCAGACCACGGCATTACTCAATAGTTCAAGAGATTTTGAACAGTAAAACCAAACAAAACTACAAGAAATATAAAGGGCCAGAGTTAAATAATTCAAGAAAGATCTAGACCAAGTGCCAGGGCTAGCAAATACCCTTTTGACAACACTGCCTACCAGGCAGTTCTTACGTTTTCATTTGGACTGTGGGATTGACTCTCACTGTGTCTTCCTTTTGCTAAATTACCGTGTCTCTGTTTTAAAATGCAAACTGACATTTTCCTCCCGACAGGGTATTACCGGCAGTACCGCCAGGAGCCTGTATCTTTTGGACGCATCGGATACATGACACCCTACTACTATGTGGGCTGGTATGAGTGTGGTGTGCCTATC